>NW_003852570.1:736782-764249 GCF_000181295.1 Otolemur garnettii
AAAAAAAAGTTAAGAAAATAAATTTTAGCCTTAAACTTAAACATTCAACAATTGGATTTAACAGACATCTACAGAACATTTCATCCTAACAAAACTGAATACACATTTTTCTCATCAGCTCATGGATCATCCTCCAAAATTGATCACATCTAAGGTTTCAAGTCTAACATCAGCAAATTTAAAAGAATAGAAATCATTCCTTCTATTTTCTCAGGCCATCATGGAATAAAAGTTGAATTCAGTAATAACAGGAATCTGCATACTCTTATAAAAACACAGAAACTAAATAACCTCATGCTGAATGATAGCTGGGTAATAGACGAGATTAAGAAGGAAATTGCTAAATTTTTTGTAACAAAACTATAATGAAGACAAGAACTGTCAGAACCTCTGGGATACTGCAAAGTCACTCCTGAGAAGGAAATTCATAGCACTGCACGCCTTTCTCAAGAGAATAGAAAAAGAAGAAGTCAACAACTTAATTGGACATCTCAAGCAAAAAGAAAAGGAAGAACATTTCAAGCCTAAACCCAGTAGAAGGAAAGAAATAACTTAAATTAGAGCAGAACTAACTGAAATTGAAAAAATAAGAATCATACAACAGATCAACCAATCAAAGAATTGTTTTTTTGAAAAGATCAATAAAATAGTTAAACCTTTGGCTAACCTAAACAGACGAAGAAGAGTAAAATCCCTAATTTCATCAATCAGAAATGATAAAGGGCAAATAACAACAGACTCCTCAGAACTTCTAAAAATCCTTAATGAATAGAAGAAAATAGATCAATATTCAGAAAAATACCACCCTTTTAGACTTAGCCAGAAAAAAGTGAAAATGTTGAACAAGCCTATAACAAGTTCTGAAATGGCATCAACAATAAGAAATATTCCGAAAACGAAAAGCCCAGGACCAGATGGCTTCACATCAGAATTCTACCAAACCTTTAAAGATAAACTAGCACCTATATTACTTAACCTTTTCCAAAACATGGAAAAAGAAGGAATACTTCCCAACACATTCTATGAAGCAAAATCACCCTGATATTCAAACCAGGAAAAGACACAACAAGAAAAGAAAATGATAGACCAATATCTATAATTAATATTGATGCAAAAATATTCAATAAGATTCTAGCAAACAGAATCCAACAACACATCAAACAAATTATACATCATGACCAGGTGAGTTTCATCCTAGAGTCCCAAGGATTATTCAATGTACATAAATTCATATATATAATACATCTAATAAACAAATTAAAAACAAAGTCCATATGATTCTCTCAATTGATGCAGAAAAAGCTTTTGACAATATCTAGCATCCTTTCTTAATTAGAACGCTTGAGAAAATAGGTATAGAAGGAACATTTCTTAAACTGATATAGGCCATCTACAGCAAACCCACAGCCAATATCATATTGAATGGAATAAAATTGAAATCATTTCTACTCAGATCAGGAACCATGCAAGGATGCCCACTGTCTCCACTGCTTTTTAACATTGTAATGGAAGTCTTAGCCACTGCAGTCAGGCAAGAGAAAGCAATCAAGGAGATCTAAATAGGACCAGAGGCAATCGAACTGTCCCTCTTCAGAGACAATATGATTATATATATGGAAAACTCCAGGGAATCAAGTACAAAACTTCTGAAAGTGATCAAGGAATATAGCAATGTCACAGGAAACCAAATTAACACTCACAAATCTGTAGCCTTTATATATATCAACAATAGTAAAGGGAAAAAAAAAAACAATCAAGGACTCCATTCCCTTTACAATAGTGCCAAAGAAGAGGAAATATCTGGGAGTGTATCTAACTAAGGATGTAAAAGATCTCTATAAGGATAACTATGAAACTCTGAGAAAAGAAATAGCTGAAGATGTTAACAAATGGAGAAATATACCATGTTCATGGGTTGGAAAAATCAACATTGTTAAAATGTCTATACTACCTAAAGCAATCTACATTAAATAGATTACATTAATGCAAGCACTATTAAAACTCCTCTGTCACATTTTAAAGACCTGGAAAAATGAGTACTTCATACTATATGGAATCAGAAAAAACCTTAAATAGCCAAGATACAACTCAGAAATAAAAACAAATAGAAAGGAATCATGCTTCCAGACTTCAGACTATACTATAAATCGATAGTGATCAAAATAGCATGGTACTGGCACAAAAATAGAGAGGCAGAAGTATAAAAAATTGAAGACCAAGAGGTGAATCCAGACTCATATTGTCATTTGATTTTTGATAAGCCTATTAAAAATATAAATTAGAGGAAAGCTTTCCTATTCAACAAATGGTGCTGAGTGAATTGGCTGGTGACCTATAGAAAACTGGACACACACCTTTCTCCTCTAACAAAAATTGACTCTTTCTGGTTAAAGGACTTAATCTTAAGACATGAAACAATAAAAATTCTTAGAGAGAGTGAAAGGGAAACACTTGAAAAAATTGGCCTGGAAGAATACTTTACGAGGTGAACACCCTGGGCAGTTGAAGAAACATGAAAAATACTGGGATCTGATCAAATTAAAAAGCTTCTGCTCTGCCAAGAACACATTAAGTAAAGCAAATAGACAGCCCTCACAATGGGAGATGATTTTTGCAAGTTGTATTTCCCGCAAAGGTATAATAACCAGAATCCACAGAGAACACAAACTTATTACTTAAAAAAAAAAGCAAGTGATACCATTTCATTATAGGCTAGAGACATGAACAGAAGCTTCTCTGAAGAAGACAGGAGCATGAATCACCATTAATCATCAGAGAATTGCAAACCAAAACTACTCTGAGATACCATCTTACTCCAGTAAGCGTAGCCCATATCACAAAATCCCCAAACTATAGATATTGACATGGATGTGTAGAAAAGGGAACACTTCTGCACTGCTGATGGGAATGCAAGCTAATACATTCCTTTTGGAAGGAAATTTGGAGAACACTCAGGGATCTAAATGTATATCTGCCATTTGATCCTGCACTTCCTCTTCTAGGTGTATATCCAAAGGACCAAAAATCATTTGGCAATAAAGATATTTGCACCATATTGTTCACTGCAGCTCAATTCATAATTGCCAAGTCATGGAAGAAGCCCAAGAGCCCATCAACCCATGAATGAATTAATAAATTGTGATATATGTATATCATGGAATACAATACAGCATTGAAAAATGGAGATTTTACCTCTTTTTTGATTATATGGATGGAGCTGGAAAATATTCTTCTTAGTAAAGTATCTCAGGAATTGAAAAAATAATATCCAATGTACTCAGTACTACTGTAAAACCAATTTATTATCATTCACACTTGTATATGAAAAATGAAACACAACTATAGCATAGGATGAAAGAGGGAAGGAGAGGAGGGAGAGGGAAGGGAAACGGGCAGGGCCATAGAGGGAGGGTTATTGGGGGACCCCACCTATGGAGCATATTGCAAGTACAAGTTGAATCTATCAGGTATAGAACACAAATGTCTTAAGGTTGTAATTGGGTAAATGAGGTGAAAGATATGTTGATTAGTAGGATGTAAGCACTCCGATTTGTACAAATAATCAACACATTGAATCCCATAATGGCATAAATGTATTTATGAACTATATACAATTGACTTAATAAAAAAAATATTAGTTTTGCTTTTGATGTAGTTATACCTTCAGGGTCTAAGATCTTAAGTAACTCTTAGGGATTGTCTTTTGATTTCATATATTTTCATTTTGAATGTAAAGATTATTTTTATGTATTTATATAAAAAAATCCAAATTATCATGATATTGTTGTCGGCCATAGTACCTCTATAAAAGCTTACATTATGGTGAGCAATGATGATGCCCCTGCTCTCTACTCAAGACAACTGAGAGAGTCTCTGTCTTGAAAGAAAGAAATAAAAGAAAAGAAAAATGAATAAGTCATGAACAAGATGTCAGACTAGAGCCATTTTCTCACCAGCCACTTTGGATGAGATCAGAGAAAGTGGATTCTAGCCAACTTCTGGATTGTCCCACCCAGAAACATTATTCTAGGGGCAGAGTGAGACAGTGGGAGACTCCAGGAGCCAAGGAGGAGATCAAGAATAGTGGAAGAATGACAAAGGCGGCAGATGACTAGACCACACTAACATGCAAACACAGAGATAAGAAAATTTGAGGACAAGGAGAAAGGGATAAGAAAAAGGAGGAAAAATAAGTGAACAAGAAGAAAGCACACATGAAGAGGAACTAAAAGAAAAATTCTGACATTGTGAAAAACAGATCAACTCCCACCAAACGATCATGAAGCAGCTACCACAGAGGATACCAACTATAAAGAAATTATGAAAATTACAGAAAGGAAATTTAGCATATGGATGGAAAAAACAATGAAAAGAATTGAAGCAAAAGTGGAAAATCACTGAAAGGACATCCGAAAATTGACACAAGAAATAATTAAAGGTAATGAAATCTGAAAGTGCATATAAGAGCACAAGAATTTGAAGGATTCACTAAGGAATCTTAAAAAAAAACAATAGAAGGTGTCAATAACAGATTAAACCATGTAGAAGAAAGAATCTCAGAAGTACAGGATAAGACTCCTAAGTTAACTCAGACATTTAAAGAGGCATAAAAGAAGAGAATAAAATCAGAGAAATCAGTTAGGGAATTTGGGGACTTTATAAAGCATTCAAACATATGAATTATACATATCCCTGAAGGGGAAGAAAAGCCCAAAGAAATGGAAGCCTTACTAGAGGATATAATAACTGAAAAATTCCAAAGCATCATCAAAAATTCTGGCATGCTCCTTTTAGATGCATATTGAATCCCAGTTCATTTCAACAAAAACAGAGCACCTCCAAAACACATTGTAATGAATCAGGTGAAGGTCAAAATGAAAGAGAAAATTCTGCAGCAGCCAGGAGTAAGCACCAATTGAACTGCAGGGGAAATTCCATCAGGGTGACTGTAAACTTTTCAGCTGAAATGTTTCAAGACAAAAGAAGTGATAATTTACTTTTAACCTTCTTAAACAAACAATTTTCAGCTGAATATTCAGTAGCCTACTAAATTAAGCTTCAAATTGGACAGAGAAATCAAATATTTTTATGACATGCAAACAAAGAGGAAATTCATCACAATAAGACTGGCTCTGCAGAAATACCGAGACCCATTCTCCACGGTGACTATCCAAATGAAGCTCCTGCAAAGTAGAAACCCAAACACTAAAGGAAAATAATCTATTTTCCACAATGGTGAAGAAGATAAAATTAAGAAATGGACTTTCACAAAATAAGATGAATAGAATATCAATTCTATCAATAAATATGAATGGTTAGAATTCCCACTTAAGAGACAGGTTTGCCAAATGGATAAAAAAAATATTTATTTCCTGTTCCAGGAAACACACTTATCCTAGGGCTAAATAAGACTCAGGGTGAAGTGTTGGAAAACAATATTTCAAGCAAATGGAAATCAAAAGAAAAGCGGGTTTGCAATTTTATGTTTATATACAAAGGTATTTAAAGCAACAAAATTGAATAAACACAAAGGTAGTTCCTATATATTAGTCAAGGAAATAGCAAAATAAGAGTATATTAAATTCTAAATATATATGAAACCAACTTTAATGCTTCCAGATTTATGAAATAAACCCTCACTGGTATGAATGATATCATATCCCAGAACACCATAATAGCTGAGGACTTTAACACAACCCTAGCAGAACTAGACAGATCCTCTAAACAAAAACTAAACAAAAAAATAAGGGACTAAAATGTGGCCTTTAAACAATTTGAGTTAATATATACATATAGAACATACCATATCAAAGGTAATGAGTATATGTTCTTGCTGTAAGTCCATACATCATATTCCAAAATTGATCATATCTTAGAACACAAATCAAACCTCAAGAAAACTAAAAGAATTCAAATTATACCTTGTATCTTTTTAGACCAAAGGGGAATAAAGGTAGAACTCAACTACAAACAATAACTTTCACCCCACAATAATTCATGGAAACTAACCAAACTTGTGCTGAATGACAGGTCAATAAAGAAATAAAAAAGGAAATAATTATATTTCTTGAACATAGTGTCAATGAGTTCACAAGCTTCCAAAATTCATAGGATATTGCAAAAGCAGTCCTGGGTGGTGCCTGTGGCTCAAAGGAGTAGCGCGCCAGTCCCATATGCCAGAGGTGGCAGGTTCAAACCCAGCCTCAGCCAAAAAGTGCAAAATAAAAAATCAGTCCTAAGAGGGAAATTTAACACATTTGATGATAACATACAAAAACCAGAAAGAGTACGTGTCAACAACCTAATTAATCATTTCAAAAAAAATGCAAAATGAAGAACAATCTAATGCCAAACCTAACAGAAGAGAGGAAATAACCAAATGAAATCAGAAATAAATGAAATTGAAAATAAATGACTCATTCTGAAAATTAACAAAACAAAAAGTTGGTTCATCAAAGAGATAAACAAAATTGATAAAACTCTGGCCAAGTTAACCATAAACAGAAAAGTAAAATCTCTAATAACCTTAATTAGAAATGAAAAAGAGGACATGACAGGGAGGCACCTATGGCTCAAAGGAGTAGGGCACTGGCCCCATATACCAGAGGTGGTAGATTCAAACCCATCCCCAGCCAAAAACTGAAAAAAAAATGACATAACAAAAGATACCACAGAGATACAAGAGATTATCTCTGATTGCTACAGGAAAACTCTGTGCCCAGAAATTTGACAATGTCAAAGAAATGGACCAATACCTGGAATCATACAACCTTCCTAGAATTAAGAAGGAACAAATAAATCTCCTGAACAGACTCATATAAATAATCAAAATGGAAAAAAGAATAAAAACTTCCCTCAAATGAATCCCTGGACCACATGGTTCCACATGAGAATTCCATCAAAATGTCAAAGAAGAGCTTGTACTAATATTGCAGAACTTATTTCAAAACACTGACAATGAAGGAACATTCCTCAATATGTTCCATGAAGCTAATATCTCCATGATTCCCAAACCAGGAATTCCAAAACTAGCTCTCCAACTGAAAGGGATAACTACAGAAAATTTTAACTAATGAATACTGGTACAAAATACCCAATAAAATCCTAGTAAATAGACTACAACTATACATAAAAAAAATTATACATCACAAAAACGTAGACTTTATCCACAGAATTGAAGGTGGTTTAAGATATGAAAACCAATAAATGTACATGACAAAAATTATAAGAATTTTTGTTAAATAACTTACACTGGGGAAAATATTTGAAACAAATAATGGGCTTGTATCATTAATGTAGAACTCCTATAAGTTAACAACAACAACAAAAAGTTTTAATTCAGTCTCACCCCACCAGTTTTATTTGTTAAATAGGTTTGTGTGTTGTTCCCTAAGGATCCCCAATTGGATTATCTCTCAATAACAATTCAGGGACAATCTAATATTTCAACTAAAAAAGTATAATTAATATGAAATTAAAGCTGAAAATACTCCTGGGGAGGAGCCAGCAGAAGATATATGTCAACATCAAAACTCAGAGAAGATAAACTGCCTCAATATATTACAAAAGAGATACAGCAGAAAATACCATCCATAGAAAAATTGATAAAAGATCAGAAATAAAATTTAGAATACCGATGATAAATAAGATGCTTGTAATTGAGAGGATGGAAATAGAAATCTAAAAAATAGTTCAAAAGTTGTTTCAAGAAATTAATGAATTTAATGAAAAATTCAACAAGGATTTGAACATCATGAGGAAACATATAGCAAAGGTTAAGGAATTGAAAGAGGCATCAAGAAGTTTCAAAGCACAGTGAAGTTCCTCATTAATAGAGTACAACATACAGAAGAAAGAATTTTGGAAATTGAAGACAAGACTCTTGAACTATCCCAAATCATTCAAATTCGTAGAAAAAAGGAGAAAAAAAAGATAATATTCCCAAGAGAGCTGTAAGATTATTCCAAAAGATCAAACATCCAAATTATAGACATTTCTGAAGAAGAGGATGATGCTAAAAGCACAGATGTTCTACTTTAAGACATCATTGAAAAGAATCACCCAATCATTGTGAGAGACACAGAAATTCACATAGTTGATAGTTTAATAATTCCAACATGACTCAATCAAAAAAAGAAAAAAAATAATAATCTCCTAGACAGATTGTAATTAACTTCACAAAAGTCAATATGAAGGAGAAAATCCTGTAAACAGCCAAACATAAGAAGTCTTCTATACAAGGGGAAAAACATCAGGATGACTGCAGATTTTTCACCAGAAACTTTTCAAGCCATAAGTGGATGGTCAGTGGCCTTTAACATTCTTAAATAAAAAAGTTTTTAGCCCTGCATCATGTGTTTTTTTTACACTTAGTTTCATTTGTGATGGAGAAATCAAATATTTTACCTACATGCAAACATTGAGGAAATTCTCCATGGCTTGACAAGTTCTACAGGCAATACTCAGACCTATTCTTCATAATAACCAGCATGATAGTTTCTATATAAATAAACACACCCAGATATTAAGCCTAGATGCCACAAAGGTGCAAGAGAAAAAAATAACCTCTGAACCTCTGAAAAATGAGATGATTAAAACACCACCATAGTTATCAATTTTCTCAATACATGTGAATGACTTGAATTCCCCACTAAAGAAGTTTAAGCTGGCTGACTGGATAAAAATTTCAAGTCCGGTGTCTGTTGTCCCCCCAAAGCACAGCTAACATCTTAGAATAAAACAAGACTCAGGGTGAAGTTATGGAAAACAATAATCCAGACAAAGCGGAATCAGAAAAAAAAAAATAAAAACTGAGGTTGCAATCTAATTTGCAGATGCAATTGGATTTAAACCAACAAAAATAAAGACAAGGATAGACACTACATACTTGTCAGGGAAAGCACACAACATGAAGAGATTACAACAATTAATATTTGTTCACCCTATCTAAATGCTTCTCAATTTACACTAACTATAACTGCTCTGAACAATATGATACCTTCCTACGCTGTAATAGCTGGAGATTTTAAAACCACACTGGCAGTACTGGACAGATCCTCCAAGCATAAACTTGACAAATAAATGATGAACATAAACATGACACTGTTAAATGGACCTAACAGACATATAGAATATTTTATTCTTATAAAAGTGAATACACATTGTTCTCATCAGCCCACAGATCTTCCTCCTAAATTGAACATATCTTAGAACACAAATCTAAACTCAACAAATTTAAAAAAGGAGGATTTCTTTCTTGTGTTTTCTCAGATAATGATGGAATAAAGGTTGAATTCAACAGCAACATAAATCTTCATGCCAAAATAAGGCTGTAAAAACTAAATAATCTCATGTTGAATGATAGCTGGGTCATAGACGACATCAAGAATGAGATCATTAGATTTCTGATACAAAACCATAATGAAGCCACAAACAATCAAAACATATGGGAGACTGCAAAGGCATTTCTTACAGGGAAATTTGTAGAATTACATGCTTCATCAAAAAATCAGATAGAAAGGCAACAACCTAACGGGCCATCTCAAGCAACTGGAAATGAAAGAACACTCTAATCCCAAATGCAGCAGAAGAAAATAAATTATCAAAATTAGAGAAAAATTAAATGAAATTGAAAAGAAAATAATTATTTGGAAGATCAGTGAAAAAAAAAAGTTAGTTCTTTGAAAAGATTAGTAATATTGATAAACCATTGGCTAGATTAACCAGAAAGAGAAAAATAAAATCTCTAACAACTACAGTAAGAAAAATAAAGGGTAAATAACAACAGATACCACCAAAATACAAAAGATTCTCAACAATCACTGCAAAACCTCTATTCCTACAAATATACAAATGCAAGGATCTTGACCAATTCCTGGAAGCACAAGACCTTCCAAAACTCAGCCAGAAAGTTTAGACATCTTCAATAAACCAATATCAAGCACTGAAATACCATTAATTATACAAAATCTCCCATGAAAGAAAAACCCTGGACCAGATTGCTTTATACCAGAATTCTATCAAACCTTCAAAAAGGAAATAGTTCCTGTAAAGCATAAATTATTCCAAAGTATAGAGAAGGAAGGAATCTTCCCTAACACACATTATGAAGCAAATATTACAATGATCCCTAAACTAGGAAAGGACACCACACTTGCACTAGACTGTTTATTGCAGCTCAATTTACAATCAACAAAATATGGAAACAGCCTTAATTCCCACCAACCCAGAAATGGATTAAAAAGCAGTGGTGAGGGTGGCACCTGTGGATCAAAGGAGTAAAGTGCTAGCCCCATATGCTGGCCCCATATGCTGGGTTCAAACCCAGCCCTGGCCAAAAAATTGCAAAAAAATAAAAAATGGTGGCATATTTATACTGTGGAATACTATTCAGCCATTAAAAAGATGGAAACTTTACACCTTTCATATTTACCTGGATAGAAGTGGAACACGTTATTCTTAGTAAAGCATCACAAGTGTGGAGAGGAAGGAATCCTATGTACTCAATTCCAATATGAAGAAAATCAATGACCTAGTACACTGTGGGGGTTGGGGAATGAAAAAAAAGAGGAAAGGAGGGAAGGGTTTGGGGGGTCACAGTGTGTGACACACCCTTTGGGGTGGGACATAATTATAAGAGGGACTTTACCTAACGAACGCAATCAATGTAACCTTGTTCTTTGTATCCTCAATGAATCCCCAACTACAAAAATAAAATAAAACAAAACAAAATAAAATACAAGAAAAAGAACCAATACACACCAATATTGTCAATAAATATGTTTTGCAGTTTTTGGCCGGGGCTGGCTGGGTTTGAACCCACCACCTCCAGCATAGGGGGCCAGCACCCTACTCCTTTGAGCCACAGATGCTGCCCTGGTCAATGAATATGGATGCAAAAATATTCAACAAGGTATTAGCAAACAGAATACAACAACACATTATAGTTTGTCCATGATGATCAAGTGGGTTTTGTCCCACAGATGCAAGCATGTTTCAAGATACTTAAATCAATAATTAAAATACACCCCATAAATAGAATAAAAAGTGTAGACCATATAATACTTTCAATTGATACATAAAGGGCTTTTGGTAATATCAGCATCCTTTCATGACAAAAACACTCAAGAAAATAGGCTTAGATGTAAAATTCCTTAAATTGATAGAGACAATCTACAACAATCTCACAGACAATATATCGAATGGAGTAAAACTCAAAGCATTTACACTCAAATCTGGATCTAGACAAAAATGCCCAGTGTCTCCACTACTATTTAACATAGTGCAGGAAGTCCTAGCCATTACAATTAGGCAAGATCAAAGGAATTCAAATGGGGACAAAGGATGTCAAACTCCTTCTTTGAAGGCGATATGATCTTATACCTGGAAAACTAGGGACTCAACTACAAAGTTCTTAGAAGTTATCAAGGAATATAGCAGTGTAAGGATACAAAATTAATGCCCACAAACCAGGGGTCTTCATATATACCAACAATTGTCAAATGGAGAATAAAATTGAAAACTCTACTCCTTTTACAGAAGTGCCAAAGAAGATTAAATACTTGGGAACACCTCTAACAAAAAGCATGAAAGATCTCTACAAAGAGAATTATGAAATTTTGAGAAATGAAATAACAGAAGATGTCAAAAAATGGAAGGACATACCATGCTTGTAGCTGGGAGAAATAAACATCATTAAGATGTCTATACTACCCAAAGCAATCTATTTATTTAATGAAATCCACATGAAAGCACCAATGTCATAGTCTAAAGAACTTGAGAAAAACATTACCTAGATTCACATGGACCCAGAAAAACCCTGAATAGCAAATACAGTTCTGAGGATTTAAAAACAATTCTGGGGGCATCATGTTACCAGAGTTCTGGTTATACTACAAGTATATGTTGATCAAAACAGCATGGTACTGGCACAAAAAAAAGAGAAGTAGATCTATGGAATAGGATAGAGACTCTAAAGATAAAGTGTTGGGAACTGACCTCCTGGGAGGCAAGGAGCCCCAGTTTTGAAAAACTGCATTTGAGTCAATAACTGGATGCAACCTGGCCCCAGCTGTTTCCTCTTATGGATGGTTCCAGAACCAGATTAGAATGGAGCCATGCCCTTTTGGTAAGCACAGACTGCTGAGAATGCTATTTTGCTCTTAGGCTGCTTTTAATCAAGTTATACAATTATAACAAAATCATGCCTTCAAGCTACTGTATATAAAAGCTGTGCAATAAAGCTGAGGTTGTCTTTCCTATTGAGGAAAAGTCCTTGTGATTCCGCTATTTTCTGTTTTTTTTCCATCCCACCACTGGTCTACTCCCAGGGTCTCTAATAACCTTGCTAGGCTGGTTCCAGGCAGATGGCTCCCCCAACTGGGACCTGAGGAATACTGACCCCACAGAACACCCCAAAAGAGTAGTTTTTCAGAGCTGCAGTTGACTCATGGGTGAGTCCTTAAAGTGAAGTAGGTCATGTAAATTTAGGTAATTGAGGGGGTGCACTGTTCGTTAAAAGTAAAGGATGGGACAGTCTCGGTAAAAGGACCAGTATTTGCATGTTTAAATGTTAAAGTCTATGCTCACAGCTTGCAGAACTCCAGTGCATACTAGTCAATCGGAGCATTTTTTGCAGCTTGTGCAGGAGGTATGTCCTTGTTTCCCTGAGGAGGGAACTGTTAATCAGGACACTTGGGCTAAAGTTGGGTCCTGTTTCAGAGATCATTACACTGCTCAAGGGCCTGATGGGATTCCTATTGAAACATTTACCATCTATAAGTTGGTAAAGGATTGGCTTGACCCAAAACCTGAGGTTGAGTACGTAAGTTCCTTTTAGTGCACTCCCTCTGTACCCACTCTTGATGATTGGGACTCCTCTGATTTTCTCCCTAAAGAAGACCCTCTGTCTCCAGAGGAAGTGCAACAGCTTGAGGAAGAAGCCACATTATATCATGAGGAGGAAGAACAGCCTCCTGGGGAGGAAAATTATAGTGATTATTTTGAGGGAGTGCCTACCAATGATTTGATTAAAGCTTTTGCAGCCTTATAGGCTGCCTTTAAGAAAAAGGAGTGGGATCGCTCCATGTTCCCTCCCTCTATGGCTCCTGTTGTTCCATCTGCTCTCCCAGCTCATGCAGCACCTGTTCCCCAGACATCTGCAGTTGTTACTCCTTCTGCTCCAGCTCCTTCCCCTCAAGCAACTTCTACTTTGCTGCATACTGGGGATTCCCCAGTGTCTTCCTGGTCTGCTACTCAGTTGCAGCAAGCTTTGCATTTAGCCCATGAAGTGGAGGAAGATATGTCTGGCTTTCACACTTTTCCTATTCATGTGAATCCAGCTTCCAATCAGCAATACCATGAACTCATTCCCTTTAAAACTTTGAAGGATATAAAGGCAGTGGTCTCTCAATACAGAGCTACTGCCCCTTTTACCATGGCTATGATAGATACCTCAGGGGATGCACCTTGCCACCTAATGATTGGGAAAGTATTGCTAAGGCATGTCTTTCTGGTGGGAATATCTTTCTTGGATGGTGGAATACATGGACAAAGCTGATGAAATGGTTCTGCACAACTGCCAAGCTAACAATGGACTTCCTTATGATATGCTCACAGGAATGAGACATTATTCTGTTACTGCAACCCAAGTCAATTGGCCTCAGTTTGTATACCATCAGGTTGCCACTATGGCACTAGCAGCCTGGATCAGGCTACCCTCACAGCGCTGAACAGAGAAGCTGAGTAAAATTCCCCAGGGCCCTGATGAAAATTATCAAGATTTTGTTGCCTGGCTGCTGCAAGCTGTGGGGAAGGTAATCGCTGACCCTGAGGCTGGGACTTTGATTGTCCTCCAATTAGCCTTTGAGAATGCTAATTCTGCTTGTCAAGCTACAATATGCCCATACATAAAACGAGGTTCCTTGGAAGATTATATTCACCTATGTGCAGAGTTTGGATCTTTTTACACTCAAGGGGCCGCATTCACAGCTGGGATGAAAGGGGTACCCATTGGAGTGGTGTATCAGCAGATGAAAGGAAATAACCAGCGGGGTAAATCCCCTTGTGCCTATGGGCCCCAAAGAAATGACAATTGTTTCAGTTGTGTAAAGCCTGGTCATTTTAGTAAGCAGTGTCTGCAAGGTGCTCAGGGATCTTTAGCACCTGCGTGTGCTCAACCCACTTCTTTATGCACCAAATATCAGCAAGACTTTCATTGGGCTAATGAATGCAGATCAAAAACTGATGCTCAGGGGAGGCCTTTTAAGCCAACTTTGGGAAACTGGATTTGGGCCTTGCCCCAGGCCCACCAAAATATTGGGGCAGTTACCTGCAACCAGGGGGAGACAGTCCCGTCTCAACAGTCCACACTCCCTGGAAGGGCATTGAATCACTTTCTAGAGCAAGTCCCAGCTCCACAGGACTGGACCTCAATTCCACCAACAACTACGTATCAACCCCAGAGCTAGGAACTCAGAGAATTCTCATAGGCATTTTTCGTCCCCTCTGTGAGGGCACCATGGGACTTCTGCTTGGGCAAAGCAGCTGTGTCATGCTGGGGCTCCAAGTTCTCCCTGGAGTCATTGACTCTGATTATGAAGGAGAAGTCAAAGTTATGGCTGCAGCTCCTCATGGTATTGTGTCTATTATTCCAGGAGAATGCATTGCTCAGCTTATTCTTGTGCTTTTACAAAAATGTGGACAGGTTCAGAAGGAGCAGAGGACCTGAGGGCTTTAGGTGCTCTGATGCCTATTGGGTCAGAGCTATTTCTCAGGAATGCCCCCAACTCACGCTTACTATTCTAGGCTATCCTTTTCTAGGTATCCTTTTACCAGGGCAGACATTTCACTCATGTGGAAGCAACATTGGCCTTCAGCCTGGCCTTTGACCCCATCCATGACTCAGTTGCAGGGAATAAGTATGAGTCAAAATCCCCTTCAAAGTTCTGCCCTCCTTACTTGGACCAACCCCAAAGGTAATTCTGGTTCTTTCTAACTTTTTGTGCTGGAACACTTTCTGTGCAATTTACAGGGGAGGGATGCTGTCAAACAATTGGGAGCGCTGCTTGTCAGCCCAAATGGGGCTGTATCTAATTGGATACTTAAACAAGGTTTTAATCCCCTATCAGGGTTGTTTAAACATGCTCAGAGAATAACCCAGTCTTTGCAACCACAACCACAGCCCCCACACCAGGGCCTCGGTTTTGAGCCTTTTTCTTCAGGGCACTGATTGCGGCTGCTCACCTGACTGCAGATCCTATTACATTGGAAACATCTGACCTAGTCTGGGTAGACCAGTGGCCTTTGACTCAAGAAAAACTTCAGGAGCTGAGACATTGGTACAAGAGCAATTGGACCTTGGTCATATTGAGCCCTCTAATAGCCCCTGGAGAGGGGTTCTCAAACTTTTTAAACAGCAGACCAGTTCACTGTCCCTCAGACCATTGGAGGGCTGGATCGCAGGCCCTGGGATGAGTCGGCTGCTAAGCAGGACAGGCAGTGGTGGCAAAAACACCCGGCAGGTGGGATAAATGCCTTAAGCGGGCCACCTATGGCCTGCAGGCCATAGTTTGAGGACGCCTGGCCCTTGGAATACTCCAAATTTGTCATTAAGAAAAAGTCAAGAAATGGAGGCTGCTACAGGACCTCCACAGTTAATGCTACTATGGAGGTTATGGGAGCTTTGCAGACTGAATTACCACCTTCTGTTGCTGTCCCTAATTCTTGGCCTGCTTATGGAATTGATCTTAAAGATTTTTTTTTTTTACTATTTCTCTTGTGCCCCAGGATTGCTTGCGTTTTGCTTTTAGCCTCCCATTTGTTAATTTTCAACAGTCTATGCATCATTTTCAGTGGTGTGTTTACAGTCCCATTCTTTGCCAGAAATATGTACCTCAAATTCTTTCCTCCTTCCAACAGCAATGTCCACAGATTTACTGTATTCACTACATGGATGACATTCTTTTGTCTCATCCTTCCTGAGATGTTTTAAATAAAATGCTGAATCATTTAACTCATCATTTTGCTCAGGATAATTTGGTTGTAGCTCATGAAAAAATTCAACAGACTATTCCTTGGATTACTTGGGCATGAAAGTTTTCAAAAGTACTGTGCAGCCTCAACACCTTGGGTTCGATACCTCCCATCTGCAGACTTTGTATGATTTTCAAAAACTTAGGTGACATTAATTGGCTGCGTCCATCGCTCCATATCACAACTCATGAATTACTTCCTCTATTTGACATTTTACAGGGGCACCCTTCTCCCACTTCTCCCTGCTCTTTCACTTCTGTAGCGCATGCTGCTTTAAAGGCAGTGGAGCAGGCTCTAAAACAGGTTCAGGTTACTTAAATAGATTATGCTTCTCCTTTAATGTTTATAGCTTTGGATAATTCTTCATTTCCCACCAGTGTGTTTTGGCAGAAAGCCCCTATTGAAAGGGTGTATTTGCTGTCTTCTCAACACCAAAATGCTATGTCCTTATCCTGATTTAGTTGCTTAACTCATCACAGCTGCCCGCACACATGCATGACAACTGTGTGGGATTGAACCTCATTTTATTATAGTTCCTTACATTATAGCACAAGTCAGTCAATTATGGACATTTAATACTGCTTGGCATCTTGTTTTTGCTAGTTTTACAAGTCAGATTACTTATCATTACCCTGGATTTAAGTCACTTTCATTTTTACACCAGCACTCTTTGATTTTTCCTTCTCTTTGTTCTGCTATCCCACTTCCTCATGCAGATCTTGCCTTTACTGATGTTTCCTTTTTTGGCTATGCTCTGTTAGTTTTAAATGGTCAAACTTTTAAATGTCATACTTCTCTTTCTTCTGCCCTAAGAGTTGAATTAGTTGAAGCTCATTTAGCCTTTCAAAAATCTTTCCATCCTTTGAATCTTTATACTGATAGTGATTGGGTTTTTCATTGTTTGCAGGTTTTGGAGGAAGCCACACTTGGCCCTTCAGTGGTCTCAATTCTCCAAACACTTTCGTTACAGGTTCAGCAGACTTTACATGCCCAGTCTGCTGTAGGAGATAAGCTCCCCTTGCTCAAGACAAGGCAGTTTGCCTCAATGTTCTCCTTCAGGAGATTGGTTCTGAGAAAGATTTCCTTGAAGATCAAGCTTCTGTACCTGCCTATAGATATGCAGGAATATGCAGAGTGACTCTCTCCCTAGGAGGTGTGGAGAATCAGCCTGGGTGAACAGACTAGTCTTCCAGCATTGGGTTCTATTCTCTGCCTTCCTCCTTCATTAACATCATAATCCCTAGTTGGATTTGGGCTAGAAAGGACAGACAGCCAGTCTCCCTTATGTTTTTACTCTAAACAAAATCAATTGTATATGTGTTCCTCAACCTTCACACTAAATTGTAATCTTAAATGGTAGCTTCCTAATGTTACTTGACTTCTTTGTATATGTGTTAAATTCTTACTGAATGTTTGAAAGTATATAAGGTAATCAGTCAAGTTTAGCTGGGCCACCGACCAGAGCGAGTCCCTGTCTCCCTTAAATTATCATTCGGTCTGCAGTTCTTTCCCCTGCGTCTTCGATCAGAAGCTCCAAAGAACACAACATAAGTCTGCTCCCTATTATGTTGGTTGCCTTTGTGGTCATACTACTTCGCCTGGGTCTTTAGCTGAAGGCAATGCCCTAGTTGACTCTCTCTGTCATGTGGGCTTAGCTTTGTCATCTATGACTGATTCGGCCCAAGCTTCTCATGCCATTCACCATCAAAATGCACATACCCTGCGTCTGCAGTTTGGTGTTTTGTGAGAAGCAGCCTGACAGATTGTGAAGCAATGTTTTTATTGTTTAGCTCATGTTCCAGTATCCCACTATGGGGTTAATCTTCAGGTCCTCTTGCCTGGGAAGTTGCAGCAAATGGATGTCATACATTTTTCTCCTTTTGGTAAACATGCTTTTGTGTGTGTTTATGTGGATACTTATTCTGGGTTTCTTGTGGCATCTGCCTGTTCTGGGGAAACTATCAAGGATGTTAAAGCACACCTTTTGCATTGTTTTTCTGTTCTTGGAGTTCACAAGGTTATCAAAACAGACAATGCCACCACCTACATGTCTAAAGCCCTTGCTCCTTTTATGGCACAGTTTTCTATCCACCATTCTTTTGGCATTCCTTATAATCCTCAGGGCCAAGGCATTGTGGAATTGGCTCATGCACACCTAAAGCTACAATTGGAAAAAATTAAGAATGGGGAGTTATATCCCATGACACCTCAGAATTATCTCTCCCATATCCTTTTTGTCCTTAATTTTCTTTCATTAGATCAGGGAGGTCAGTCAACTGTGGATGGCTTTTGGCATCCCCGTCCTGGCTCCTTCCCCTTGGTTAAGTGGAAGGACCCCTCACAGGACAATGGCTTGGCCCCAAACTGGTGCTCATTTGGGGATGAGGGCATGTTTGTGTTTTTCCAGAGACCTCGGATGGACCTCACTGGCTTTTGGAGAGGCTCGTCAAGGCAGTGGGGGTTGCCTTGCAGTGACCCCAGTTACCTGATTCCCCCTCTCAAGAAAATGAAGCTTGAGGACCCTGATCCCCCTTGCCAAGACCATGCAGGAAAGGGACCCTCTGGACTATCTCAAAGAACCTGGTCAGCCCAGCTACTGACCTAGGGACAAGTAAAGTGGCTATCCTCTCAGGCAGAAGACCTACTCAAGGGGCAGGGAATAGTGCCCATGCCTGATCACCTTTTTGTGGCTATGTTAGCACTGCTAACATTGCAGGTTGGCCTGGTGGGAGGGGAACCCTATTGGTCTTATTTCCCTGATCCCCCTCTTCTTTGCCCTGCTGCCTGGGGTGATCCCAATGCTTCAGCATTTGTCAATAACCCCTCTTTGTTTGGACCCCCTGACCGGGAGCTTATTGTTGCTCAATGGACCCTCTATAATTATACGGGCTCCTCTGAGCGAGTTCCTCTGTATATGACTCATAGGGTGAATCACACAGGCTGTTTACAGCTAGCCATGAAACTGCACAAGATTTTAGGCCACCACAATGGGTGCACCTCCTGCAGCTCCAATCCAATACTTCCTTTTTCTGAGTGGAACATGACTTTTTACAGGTTTCCACAACTGCAAGCCATCACAGTGGGGGTATCTCCCCAGGCCTTTTTACTTCCCTGTCCATTACCAGAGCATGAACATTCTTTTGATGACTTTCCCCCATGGAGAGCTTGTGGTTCACCCCTGGAGCTATCCACAAAATTTTTTGCACTTCTTTTTCTGTGCACAACTGGTTCCATCCCTTTTTGGCTATTGTCAATAAAGCCAGGTCCCCTTCTTTGTTGCTCTCAGTGGTGGGGCAACTCCTTCAACTGGGAGGGGCCACCAGGGACTGGACTACAATTTTTTCTATCCTTGGAGGTCAGTGCAGACAGGCCTTTGGCGAGCTGCCACTGCCACTGGTCCAGTAACTTTCACACATCCTACTGTGGAGAAAAAGGCTAATAAGCAAACTTTGTATCTCAAGGCAGGTGTAAAACACCCCTATGTTTTTTTTTAACAGGTCTTTTAAATATTACAATGTAGCCTCACATTTTTCCAGAGAAAGGCTCTGTGGCTACAAAGTATGAGTATATTGTCACTTGCACTAATTGTAACTTAACTAATTGTCTTTTTAGCACCCAGTAGTACCAGGATATTGTTTTTCTGCAGCAACTCCCTTTTGTTATGATTCTAATACATGTGAATGGCACTTGGTATGCTGATCCTGGGTATCAAGTTTTGCAGCCATTAGTTAAGCAGCTTAAATGCCCTAAACATTTTTTGGGCATATAAATTGCTAGAATTATTGCCTTGGTAATTACTATAGCCACAGCTGCTACTTCTTCAGTAGCTCTTACTTAATCCATACAGACTGCTCATTATGTAAATGCTATTTCTAAAAATGTTTTAACTTATTTGGGAATTCAGAAAAAGATAGATTGTAAAATTCAGGAAAAATTTAACACTCTTGAGGAGGTGGTCCTGCTTCTAAGACAAGTTGAAGCCCTTAAGGCTCCTCCTGTACGCTGTCATGCAGAGTTTGAGTGGATTTGTGTTACTGATTATAAATATAATGCTACTGAGTGGAGTTGGGAAAAGGATATACTAGACAAGCATTAATAAATAGAAGCAGAAGGGACAGACTTCTTGAATGGTGGAGTGTAGAAGAGAGACTGGGCACTCTCTCAGCAAAGCAGCCATTTAATTAGAAAAATGTATTTTAAAATGTCCATTTCAAGTATCTAGAAATTTCCATAAGTGTGTACACATTACACTCAAGAAAATATACCACATTTCATAATTTTATAATATATAAACCATGAGTGAAGAGAGAGACAAGATGGCTTACTAGAGGCAAGCTGCTGGATTTTTCCAGAAAGAAGGAAATGTTTTAGATGAAAAAGAAGACAAAAAATCATACATATGGTGTAATTCCAAAGGAAAACTGTCAGAAAATACAAGGTATTTCATGCAAAGTAGTTGCAGAGAACAAGAAAGAGCAAAACATCAGCAGAGGACAATCCCTGAGAAGTCTAGAGTCCAACGAAAAGGGTAGGTGGAGTGGTTTGCTTCTCCTTTCATCATATCTCTTGCTCTCAAGAGGCTCCTGAACTTCTGGAGAGCCTTTCTATCTTAACAAGCCCCAAAGCTTTTGCCCCTAGTAAACTGGGAGCTTCTTAAGAGCAAAGCACCAGTCTGCCAGCCCCCTTAGTGGGATTCATGCCACCACAAACCTGAGCCAAGAGAGTGTCATACTGATTCTTCACCCATGGTGTGTGTTGGTCCCCCCTAGGAGACCTCAGTCGTTCAGTTTTTGTCTCACTCATTCCCAGACAAACATTTCTGCACTCTGATCCAGAATGAAAGAGTCACAGGGGTTCAGAGAGTGCTGAGGGATTTGGGTGACCTCAGATCCTGAACATTCTGAGCAGGATGACATTCAAAGAAAAGAACAGAGATGACCAGAAGAGTTAGAAAGTTCTTCCCCATCCAGACTATTTTCTTACCTTTCTACTCCCCTTATCTACATGTGCTGAGAGAAATAATGAGCTAGGGCTATCAGGAACTGCTTCTTATGCCCTGTTGGTGCATAACCACAGTGGGGCTCACACAAAGATGGGGCTTTAACTGTTCCTGTTAAAGACTGAAGAGGACTAAGGGGTGATCAGACTGTGAAATTCTTTCTCACTGGTCATCTTCAGCACGGCTTACCTGACTGCTCCATAAAGTAAGGGTACATACACCCTGAGTGAAGGAACATCATACCTGCTTGAAGCATTTATTGACTCAGTTATACAGGCTGTGCTTGATTCCCCCTGATAAACACCATCTACTATATCAGAGATTAAATTGAGCATGCCAATAAAATAGAACTGTTAAAAATCCCCTCAGGACTGAGAAAAAGAGAAAGGATTTCAAATATCTCCATTCTCTCTCATCCAAAACAGACAGTGAATCTGCCCACACGCAGGTCACCACTGCTACAATATACAAACAACTGGCAACTTAAAAATATACCACACTAAGGATTTTTATAACCAAAGCATCCATCCAGAACCTAGATTGCCATCAAAGTGCCAACAACAAAAGCCAAATGCTCGAAGCCAAAATATGCTGCAGACACATCTTTCCTCATGTAAATAAAAGACAATCCAAAAATAAGCAATGACAGCTGCCCCAAGTGAGGAAAAGTCAGAAAAAGAACTCTGAAAGCATGCATGAAACATTACAATGTAGGGGCGGTGCCTGTGGCTCAAAGGAGTAGGGTGCCAGCCCCATATACCAGAGGTGGCGGGTTCAAATCAGGCCCCAGCCACAAACTGCCAAAAAAAAAAAAAAAATCACAATGTAAGCATACACCCCAAAGGGAACACCAGCTCCCTCAAAATGGCTACCAACCAAAATGAAAATGTTGAAATGACAGATAAAGTGTCCCAAATATGGGGCGGCACCTCTGGCACATAGGAGTAAGGTGCTGGCCCCATATGCTGGAGGTGGTGGGATCAAACCCAACTCTGGCCAAACAAAACACCAAAAAAAAAAAAATTCCCAAATATGAATTATAAGGAAGTTCATGAAATCAAAGAGAAAATGAAAAACCAGTTCAAAGAAACCAGAAAGCTATTCAGGAAATGAATAAAAAAAATTATTAAAGAGATTGACATATTATAAAAATAAAATGGAACTTCTGGAAATAAAAAAAAATCATTTAAGATAAAAGTTTTAAGACTAGACTAGACCATACAGAGGAAAGGATCTTAGAACCTGAAGACAATTCTTTTGAATTTATTCAATCAAAAATAAAGAGTAGATAACAAAGAAGAATTAATAACACCTACAAGAATTATGAGATATGTAAAACTGGCAAATATAAAAATTGTTATCATCACTGAAGGTGAAAAAGAAAACACACAGGGCTATAAAACCTATTTAAGGGAATAATTTAGGAAAATTACTTTGGTCCTGCTAGGTATTTAGATATCAGGTAGAAGAAGCTCTAAAATACCTGGGAGATTTATTTTCAAAGAAGCAGTCACCAAAACATGCTGTCATCAGACTTGCCAGTGTCAACAAAAAAGAGGAATTCCAATGAATTGTGAAGTGAAAACATCAAGTAACATACAAAGCCAGACTCATTAGGCTAATAGCAAACTTCTCAACTGAGACCTTACTAATCAGAAAGGAACATGTCTAATTTTCAATCTTCTTAAATAAATTAAAAAAATGCCAAGCTAGAATTTTGTATCCTGTACAAATGGATTACACAAATGAAGGATAAATAAAAACTTCTCAAGACAACCAAACACTGATGTAATTTACCAAGACCAGACCACCCTACAGGAAATAGAGTCACATTATATGTGATTCAGAATAATAGATACCCGCCAGTCTGGAACCACCCAAAAGCTGAAGCTTAGAGCTCATGTAAAACAATGGCATGAGAGGTAAAAGAAAGCAATAATGTATAGTAACCAGGATAAATAGAATTGCATCCTATGTGTCACTTCTATCAATTTGAATGGTGTGAATGTCCCACTGAAGAGACACAGGCAGGCTGAATAAATAAATAATACAAACACCCAAGTATATACTAGCTCCAGGAAATGCATGTAACCCACAAGGCCTAATATAGACTCAAAGTGAAGGGATGCAAAAAAACTTTGTAAATAGAAAAAATAAAAATAAGTTGTAGCCATTCACATATTGGATAAAATTGACTTCAAATTAACAATAGTAAAGAAAGCAAAAGATGGTCATTATGTCATGGCAAAGGGAGAAATTAAATAAGAACATATAACATTACTAAATATTTATGTACCTAACATAGAAGCAAGCACTCAGGTTCATAAAGCAAACACTACTAGATATCAGCAAAGAGTGAAACAGTGGCATCATGATTGCTGGGGATTTCAAACCCACTGACAGACTGGATAGAAAATAAAATAAATACCAGGCTTAAGTGGGACTTTAGACAAATGACCATAGCAGACATTTACAAAGCATTTTACCCAAAATTTACTGAATATAAATTCTTTTCATCAGCCCATGGAACTTTCCCCAAGATTATTCATTCTTTAGGCCAAAAAAAACATGCTTCAACAAATTGAAAAAATATAAATAATACCATGTATCTTCTCAGACAACAGTAGACTAAAACCAGAAATTAACTCCAAAAGAAACACTCAATTCTACACAAGTCATAAAAATTAAACACCCTGCTGCTGAACAATTTTTGAGAAAATAACATGGAAATAAAAAGATTCATCAAACTTAAAAACAAAGGGGACATAAGTTATCAAAATCTATGGGATTCAGTAAATATAGTCCCAAAGCTAAAATTCACAGCCTTAAATACTTACATCAAAAACACAGATAACAAATGAATAATGTAATGATTTGCCTCAAGGAACTTAGAAAAGTAAGCACAAACCAAACACAAAGCCAGCAGAAAAAAATAAATAAATAAGGTCAGAGCAGAGATTAATGAATCAGAACACACACACACACACACACACACAAAGAAAAAAAACATGAAAAATAAAAAGGATCAATTAAAAAAATTGGTTCTTTGAAAAGATAAACCAAATTGACAGATATTTGTTAGATGAACTAGAAATGAAAGATAAAGAACCCAAATAAGCTCAATCTGAAATAAAAGAGGCAATATTAAAACTGATATTATAGAAATACAAAGTATCTCTGAATACTATGAAAATGTCTATGCCCATAAACTCAAAAATGTAGAGAAAATGAACGAATTTCTGGTAATACATGACCTTTAACGACAAACAGAAGGAAATAGGACTCCTGAATAGACCAATAATGAGAAACAAGATTGAAGCAGGAATAAAAATACTTTGAACAACAACAACAATAAAAAAGCCCCAGACAAGAATAATTCATAGCCCAAATTAAGAGCTGGTGTTCATAATGCAGAAATTATTCTGTAACATTGAAAAGGAGGGAACCCTCCCTAAATCATTTTAGGAAGCCTGTATCACCTTGATACATAAAGGCATGCAGACCAATACCCCTTATGATAGAAATATCAAAATCCTCAGTAGAATATTAGCAAACAGAAGTAAAAACATATTAAAAAAACAATTCACTATGACCAAGCCAGCTTCATTCTAGAGATGAAATTGTGGTTCAACATACATAAATCAATAAATGTGATTCACTGCATAAACAAATGCAAAAACAAGGACCATATGATTATCTCAACCAATTCCAAAAAAAAAGCACTTGACAAAATTCAGCAACTTCTTATGACAAAAACCCTCAACAAACTAGGCAAAGAAGAATCATCTCAAGATAATAAAAACAATATTTGAGAAACAGCCAACAGAATGCTGAAAAGGGAAAAATTGAAAGCTTCCCCACTAAGAACTGGAATGAGGTAAGTGTTCCCACTGTCATCACTTCTGTATAAAGATAGCAATGGAAGTCCTAGGCAGAACAATCAGGCAAGATGAAAAAGTAAAGTGTATCCAAATTGAGAAAGTGGAGATCAAACTATCTCTTTATGCTGATATTATCTTACATCTAGAAAACCTCAAAGACTCTAAAAACAAATTGCTGCAATGATAAACAAATTCAGTAGAGTCTCAGGTGACAAATGCAATGTAAACAAAGCAGTAGCATTCCTGTACACTAATATCAGTAAAGCTTAGATAGTGACAAAGAAAATATAATACCAAGGAATATATTTAACTGATGAGGCGAAAGATCCCTACAAAAAGAACCATGAAACACTAAGGAAAAAATTACAGGTAACACAAACAAATGAAAAAACATCAAGCTCATGCATCAGTAGATCAACATTGTTAAAATGTTCAATCCAGGGGCAGCACCTGTAGCTCAAAGGAGTAGGACGCTGGTCCCATATACCCGGAGGTGGTGGGTTCAAACCCAGCCCCGGTCAAAAACTGCAAAAAAAAAAAAAAAAAAAAAAAAAATGTTCAATCCAAAGTGATTTACAGTTTCAATGCAATACCCATCAAAATGCCAATGCTTCATTTATAACAAGAAAAAAGCCTAAATAGCCAAATAATCTTTAAGCATAAATAACAAATCCAGAGGCATCATATTATTAGTCTTCAAAATATACTACAAGAATATAGTGGAAAAAAAAACAGAATGGTAATGACACAAACCTAAAGACATATACTAATGGAAAAGAACAGGGAACACAAATATAAAGACATAAACTAATGGAAAAGAACAGGGAACACAAATATAAAGTCACCCTATAACATACACTGGCGGGCAGGCAGAGTAATAAATGGTGCCAGCAGAAAATCAACAAGGACATAGCATACTTGACTGGCATTAAAACAATTACTGCTGGGCATTGTGGTGGGTCATCCCAGCTACTCGGGAGGCTGAGGCAAGAGAATCACCTGGGCCCAGCAGTTGGAGGCTGCTGTGAGCTGTGTGACGCCACGGCACTCTACCAAGGGCAATAAAGTGAGACTCTGTATCTTAAAAAAAAAAAAAAAAATTAAAAAAATTGCTGTAGTCCCCCTTTATCTGCAGTTTTACTTTCCAAGATTTCAGCTACATGTAGTCAACTGTAGCTTGAAAATATTAAATGGAAAATTCCAGAAACGAACATGCCATTCTGAGTACCAAAAGGAAATTTCATGTCATCCTGTTACAACCTGCCTGGGACATAAAACATCCCTTTGAACAGCATATCCAAGAGGTACACGCTATCTGCACATTAGTCATTGACACTGTCTGCTCCTGATACATAAACATCAACATTGTCATGGCTCAATGATTCGCATCATGTGAAGCAGATGATCTTCCTGATGTCATCAGGTAGAGTAGGTTAATGCTATCACATAGGCATGTTATCATCTAGCATCATTATAGAAAGAAAGGTAAATACAGAACAATAATATATGTTTAGAGAGAGCTAGAGAATGACAGAGATCACATTTACATAACTTCTATTATATGTTTATAATTGTTCTATTTCCTAATAGCTATTACTATTAATCTCTTACCATGACTAATTTATAAGTTAAACTTTATCATTGGTATATATGTATAGGAAAAACATAGACTTTATTAGGTTTCCACTGGGGATCTTGAAGCATATGCCCCACATACAAGGGGAGGCACACTATACAACTATAGGTACCTTGAGAACATTACAAACAATGAAAGCAGAATACAAATACTTCTCAAGAAGACACATATTCCAAGAAAAACACACACAAACATATGTTTCACAATACTACAAGCCTAGATAAATATAAGAGGATTAATATTATAAAAGTATATTCTTGGAACAACATGAAGCTAACACAGGAAACACTGGGCATAGGAAAATTAACAAAAATGTGAACATTGAAAAGCACACGTCTAAATTCCTAAGGGTTCAATAAATGAATAACAAGTGAAATTACAAAATAGCTCAAGATAAATAAAAATGAAAAGAAAACATACAAAAATTTATTGGGAATAAAAGTAGTTCTTAAATAAAAATTTATTAATGTGAACACTCATATTAAAAACATGAAAACAGAATATAGTTGGCCTATGATTTTTATCCAGTCAACTAGTCTGTACTTCTTCAGTACTTCAGTGGTGAATTCAAGCTGATCATATTTACTGAGATAATTGACTGGTGCAGTTACTTTCATCTTGTTTTCTGTTGGTATATTGTCTAGTTTTATCAAGAAATACACCTCACTCCCAAAGATAAATCATGACTCAAGACAAAGTGCCGCCTCCCGACCTGCGGGCGGTGGCAGTTTGGGGAGTCGGCGTATGAAAGGAAAAGACAAACAAGACAAAGACAGACACACTGGGGAAGGGACTGAGCTGAAGCTGTTTATTTTAGGGAAAAATACAAATTATATAGGGTTAGTTGATGGGGAGGGGCAATATATCACAGTATAACTAAATAAGGTAAGGAATGTAGCTTTAAGTACAGGATAGGTTG
>NW_003852570.1:766112-801506 GCF_000181295.1 Otolemur garnettii
TATTCCCCAGTTTATATCCGCCTGTGTTGGTCTCCATAGGTGTGTTGACAGGACGCACACAGCGAACAGGAACCCAAATAGGGACATCCTCACCTGTTGGGAGAACACAAACAGAACCTCTGACCTGAGCTATTAATCGGTCAGGGCCTCGCCATTGAGTTGTTAGAGGATCCCTCCATTTTACTAGTGCTGGGGGATGTGTAATGGACTGCCAATGATGGTCTGCTCTGCTAAGGCCGTCTTTGTCTCGATTTAAAAAATTTATAATATATAAAATGAGAGAATTAAGTTGTTGAGGATGCTGACATAGGGGGCTAAGTTCCCCCTTTTTTATTTTTTCAAGACAAGTTTTGTAGGTATGATGGGCATGTTTTACAATGCCTTGTCCTTGTGGATTATAAGGAATACCTGTGATGTGTGTAATGTTAAAGAGAGCACAGAAATTTTGTATGTAGGCAGAGGTGTAAGCAGGACCATTGTCTGTTTTAATGGCATTAGGTGCTCCCATGTAAGCAAATGCTTGTAGGAAATGATTTTTGACATCGGGGGCCTTTTCGCCTCTATGGAGGGATGTAAAAATTAAGTCTGAATGAGTATGAATTGATAAATGTACATACTTATTGGTGCCAAAGGAGGGAACATGAGTGACATCAGTTTGCCATATTTTATTGGGCCTTATGCCCCGGGGACATACAGTGTCTGAGGTTGAAGGGATGAATGGGGCACATATAGAACATGTAGTTACAATTGCCTTGGCTTGAATTTCGGAAAGGCCGAATTTATAACTTAAGGACGGGCCGTTATTGTGGAATTTGGAATGAAATAATTTTGCTGCAGTGACCTTTTCAATATCTTCAAGGTCTGGCGGTGTTAGAGTTGTTAAGGCACTAACTCACTAACTGCATTGTCTGTCTTGGCATTGCCTTCGGCTAGTGGCCCTGGGAGGTCAGTATGTGACCTGATGTGTCCTATTTAAAAGGGATATAAGTGTTTGTGGATGAGTGTTTGTAAGAGAGTAACGTCAGAGTTTATTGCGGAGTGTGGGGATATAATTGCTGGGTTTTTTTTTAAGGTTGGCACTATATTTGTAGTATAATAACTATTAGTATAAATATTAGTAGGCTCGGAGGAGAATAGTTGGAAGGCATTAACAATGGCCTTGAGTTCTGCTTGCTTGGCAGAGTAATGAGGGATCTGAAGAGTGTAGCATTTATTATTAGCTACTACTGCTGCCATTCCTTTTTCAGAGTTATCAGTGAACACTGGTTTTTGACAGATTAAATAAAAATTATAAAATATTTGAAGTTTTATAAATGACAAAGAAATGAATAAAAAAAATTAGTGTAAGGTCTTAAGTTTGAGAAATGGTTATATATATGTTTATATAATTATATTTATATG
Organism: Otolemur garnettii; assembly: GCF_000181295.1. Lineage (NCBI taxonomy): Eukaryota > Metazoa > Chordata > Mammalia > Primates > Galagidae > Otolemur > Otolemur garnettii. The sequence goes on from NW_003852570.1 coordinate 767,514, forward strand.
TATATATATATTGTCCTTATATAATATATGTGTATATACATGTATACATATAAATATATATGGTGTCAGAAACCAATTTAAAACTATAGTAACAAAGATTATGCGTACTTTGGTTATTTTAATAACCAAACAATAAAACTAGGTTTATTTTATTTTTATTTTTTTTTTTGGCAAGAGGTACAAATTAGTTTTTATTGCTGCATTACAGTTTCCTTTTTTTTTTTCTCTCTTCTTGAAGAAATCTTAATTTTATCACAGTATGAAAATATAGGTAGCATCTATACTTAACAGTATAACAGGGAAATTCTGCTATGGTAAATTAGATTGTAAGTTGATTTTGGCTATTTGAGCATATGTTTTAGGGAGATATTTAATTTGAGCTTGGAGTGTCTTATACTGGCCTCTCCCTGTGAGCATGTTTAAGTTTATATGAGCCTGTTCTGACTGAGCATTCTCAGCAGGCTTCTTCATTATCTGCTTGTTACAGGAGGTAGTCTCCTCCAGACAGCCCTGCTCTTATGAGCTGTTTCCAGTCCAAGAGTGTTAGATTTTGATGGCGATATTCCTTAAGGATTGATCGCACTAGGGCAGATTGAGGACCGTACATAGAGACTGCCTCCTTCAGTTGTCTGAACTTTTTAATAGGAATAGCCTGATGGTATCTCTGCTGATTTTGCTTGAACACAGGGGCTGTGAGGAATTTTACACTGCTGCTGTTTTTTTTTTCTTTTTTTTTTTTTTTTAATTATACTTCTTATATGGGTTGGCCTAAAATAGCCCTGGACTTGGTCCTGGGTCGATGAGAGGAGGGTTTTTTATGGGCAGGAAGGGGTTACTGGTATATTGAGGAGGAGACTGGCACTTCCTCCTCACTTTAGCTTGTATTTTTTTTTTAACTTCGTAATAAGTTCTTCTTTTGCTTCACCTTCTATTTCCGTTTTATTGTTCAAATTAGGGGATTTAAAGGAAGAAAGGTCGGGGTATAATGGCCCTGACGCTGGCTCTGTTTTCTCAGCCTCTTTTGTAGCTTGGGGGGGGGGGGTCTTGAGTTCCCTGACACTCAGCTTGTGCCCGTTCGAAATTCTCTTTCACCTTTTCGAGCTCCTTTTGAGCGACTTGAGCCGGGCCCAGGAGGGCATCTCGGACTGCTCTCCACAGAGAAAATGCCCAAGTAGGGAAGCCTTGGGGACTTTTCTGCTTTAATTCATCTGTTAAATCTTGTTTTACTTGTTTCCAATTACGGGGGTTTAAAGCCCCTCCAAAAGCAAACCACGGACTACTCTCTCGCACTAAACTTATAAAATTCTGTAAGGTCGAGTCATGGACCTTTATTCCATGCTGCTTCAGCAGCGCCTTAAGGCTGACTGTTAATTTACTTTGTTGCCCACCCATCTTAGGGTGTTTGGGGTCTCTAGGATGTTTGGGGGGGTAGTGCACTTACCCCGATTGCAGACTTATGCGTGCCGCCTCCGCGGTCCGAAGACTGTCTAGCTCCCTGTTCCCGGAGCTACGCTGATCTCGGTGGGACCTCCACTTGCCGCCTCCCGACCTGCGGGCGGTGGCAGTTTGGGGAGTCAGCGTATGAAAGGAAAAGACAAACAAGACAAAGACAGACACACTGGGGAAGGGACTGAGCCGAAGCTGTTTATTTTAGGGAAAAATATAAATTATATAGGGTTAGTTGATGGGGAGGGGCAATATATCACAGTATAACTAAATAAGGTAAGGAATGTAACTTTAAGTACAGGATAGGTTGAAATACATAGGAGGGCAGGGGGCTATGCAGATGTAGGAATAATGATAAAAGACTAGTTATTACTGTCTCTGGTCTTATTTATGGTTTCCTTGAAGCACTTCCTCTTGCAGGAGATTAGAATTCTCATTAGAATTCTTGTTAACCCTTACAACAAAGGGTTGGAAAACAATATTTCAGGCAAATGGAAATCAAAAGAATGCAGGAATTGCAATTCTTTTTATGGACATAATTGTTTTAAAAGATACAAAAACAATGAAACACAAAGATAGACATTATATTTTGGTCAAGGAACAAAATAATAAGAGTACATTATAATCCTAAATATTCATGACCCAAACATTAATGCCCCTAGCTTTATGAAATGAACCATACTAGATTTAAACAACATTATATCCTCTAACAGTATAATTTTCAGAGACTTTAACACTCCATTGAAAGAACTGGACACATTCTCCAAGTGAAAACTAAAAAAAGAAGAGATGAATTTAAACACGATGCCAGGTCAAATGGACTTAACAGACATGTACAAAAAATTTCTCCCAATTACCATTGAATATATCTTTTTCTCATCAGCTCATGGATCATTCTCCAAGACTGATCACATCCTAAGACACAAAGCAATTTGCAACAATTTATAAAAATAAAAATTATACTATGTATCTTCACAGACCTAACAGAATAAAAATAGAACTCAATTACAACAGAAACACATATCCGAACATGAAGTCATGGAAACTACACAATCTTTTTATGAATGACAACTGGGTCAAAAAAAAAAAAAGATAAAGAAGAAAATCATTATCTTTCTTGAACAAAATAATAAAGAATTCACTAGAAATCAAAATCTGCAGGATACTACAGAAACAGTTCTAAGAGAGAAATGTATTGTATTAATTGCCCACAAGCAATGCAATTCCAAAAAAGTAGATGAAAATAAATAATCAAAATTAGATAAGAACTAAAGTAAATTGAAAACAACAACCAAAAAATTCTAAAGATTAATAAAACAAATAGTTGGTGATTTGGAAACATAAATAAAATTGATAAGCCTTTGGTCAGATTAACAAAAAGTAAAAAAAGTAAGTTCTCCAATAAACTCAATCAGAAAAAAAAGATAAATAACAACAGATCCCACAGAGATACAATCAGTCATCACTGAATACTACAAAAAAAAAAAAAAACACTATGCCCAGAAATTTGACAATGTGGAGAAGATGGACCTTAATCAGAAACAAATAGAACTATTGAAGAAAGTTTAAGGACCAAAATTGCAAACACAATGAAAAAAACTTTTAACAGTAGCAACAGAAACAAAACAAGTCCCGGAAAACATAGTTTCACACTAGAATTCTACCACAACTTCAAAGAGCTCATGTCTATATTGCAGAAACTACTCTAAAACATTGAGAAAAAAGAAACCTCCCCAACTCCTATGAAGCAAATATCATGCTGATCCTAAAACCAGGAAAGGACTTAAAAAATAAAAAAAAATATAGATCATTATCATTAATGAATATTGATCCAAAAATGCTCAATAAAATCCTAGCAAATAGAATTCACCTACACATTAAAAAAAATAATACATTGGGGCATTGCCTGTGGCTCGGTGGGTAGGGCGCCGGCCCCATATAACAAGGGTTGTGGGTTCAAACCTGGCCCCAGCCAAACTGCAACAAAAAATAGCTGGGCATTGTGGCAGTGCCTATAGTCCCAGCTGCTGGGAGGCTGAGGCAGGAGACTCACCTAAGCCCAAGAATTGGAGGTTGCTGTGAGCTGTGTGATGCCATGGCACTCTATTAAGGGTGATAAAATGAGACTCTGCCTCTACAAAAAAATAAATAAATAAATAAATAAATAAATAATACAGGTTGGCTTCATCCCAGGGATGCAAGGCTGGTTCAACATACATAGAAAGAAGATATGATTCTCTCAATAGACACAGAAAAATCATTTCATAAAATGCAGCATATTTTTTCTAATAAGAACATGTAAGAAAATAGGCATCAATGGGACAGCTCTTGAACTAATAGAAGTCATCTATAAAAAAACCTGCCACCAATATCACACTGGGTGAAGAAAAACCAAAATGGTTCCTGCTTAGAACTGGAACCATACAAGAATGCCCACTACTGCCACTACTATTCCACGTAGTGCTGTAAGTCCCAGACAATGCAGTGAGACAAGAGGTATATCAAAGGTATCCAAATGGGAGCAGAGGAAGTCACACTTCTTCTCTATGCTCATAATATAATCTTATACTTAGGAAAATCCAAAGAACTCAACCATGAGAATCCCAGAAGTGATCAGAAAATACAATAATGTCTTGGGATATAAAATCAGTGTACATGAATCAGTATCCTTCATATATTCCAACAGTAATCAAGCTAAGAATCAAATTGAAGACACAGTATTCTTCATAGTAACTTCCAAGTAAATGAAGTATCTTGGAATATACTTAACACAAAATGATGTGAGGGATCTTTATAGACAGAACTGTGAAACCTTGGGAAAAGAAATAGTACAAGTTAACAAATGGAAGAACATACTATGTTCAAGGCATGTAAGATCAATATAGTTAAAATGTCTATACTATACAAAGTAATCTATAGACACAATAAACTCTCCATTAAAATACCAACATCATGCTTTGAGGAACTTTCAAAAATAGTTCTTTGCTTTCTATGTAACCAGGAAAAATCCTCGAATAGCCATTATATAGAAATGTAATTCTATGAAATAAATACAAATCTGAAGGCATCATGTTACCAGAATTCATGTTATACAGTACAAGTCCATGCTAATCAAAACAGCATGATATAGGCAAATGAAGTAGAGACATAAATTTATGGAACATAATTGAGAATCTACAGGTGAAACTTGCCTCATAATACCCTCTGACCTTTGATAAAATAAACAAAAGCATACACTGGAGAAAAAAAATATCTTTTTAATAAAGGGTACTGGCAGAATCGGTTAGCCATTGAAACTGGATCCACACCTCTTGAAAAAATTAATTCACAATGAATAAAAGATTAAATGTAAAACATAAAAGTTAAGAACTCTAGAAGAACATGAGAAAAACTCTTTACAATATTGACTTCATGAAAGGATTAATGAAGACACCCTAAAATAAATAAATATGACCTGATAAAATTTAAAAAGCTTCTGAAGAGCTAAGAACAAAGTCAACAAAGCAAATAGAAAATCTTTAGAATGGGAGAAGATATTCACATGTTACAAATCTGACAAAGAGCTAATACACAGAGTCTACAAAGAACTGAACAAATAGACAAGAAAAGAGCAAACAACCCCATTAATCATTAGGCAAGAGATGTCACACTACTTTTTCCCAAGAGGACAGATGACTGGATATAAAAAAACACACAAAAAAAAATGCTCACCATCCCTAATGAGCTGAGAAATTCAAGTCAAAGCAGTTTGAGACATTACCTAAACCCAGTGAGAATAGCTCATATCTCAAGGTTCCTAAATTACAGATGCCGGCAGGTGTAGGTGTGGAGAGAGTGGAACATTTACAAAGTGTTGGTGTGATTGCAAACACCATCCCATATATTCAGTACTGCATTGAAACTAATAGATCAAAAACTATAGGCCCACAAGAGATGAAAATATGATTAAATTTAAGAAAGGGCAAGAGGGAGGTCAAGAGGGCTCAGGAAATTCCCTCCTAATGGGTACAGTTTAGGGGTATATGGCACACTTGCTGGGTCAAGGCAAGTGCAGCTTAGACTTTACCTTACAAAGGCTATGTTGATCAGTTTGATGTAAGAATTCCAAATTGGGGCAGCGCCTATAGTCCAAAGGAGTAGGGCATGGACCCCATATGCTGGAGGTGGCAGGTTCAAACCCAACCCAGGCCAAAAAAAAAAAAAGAGTTCCAAATTATATATGAAATAAGCACATTGTACCCCATAAATGCATTAATGTACACACACACACAAAAAAAATAACAACAAAAGGGCAATGTTTTAAAAAGAACTGTTTAAAAAAAAATGAAAAAGGCAGAAGGGATGTATCTTGCCATAGGCTAGGAAAAAATGGAAATCCTAGAACCTTTAAGAATTATGCTATATCTACTCTTCCTGAGCCCTATAATTGAAACAACAAAGCCTGGATGATAGCATATCTGTTTACAGCATGGTTTACTGAGTATTTAAAATCCACTGTTCAGGTCCACTTAGAAAAAAAGTATTTCTTCCAAATCATTGTGGCCCATTGGCAATACACCTAGTCATCCAAGCACTCTGATGGATATGTATAAGAGTAATGTTTCCACCTAATGGGCACAGTGTAAGAGTATATGGCACATCTCCTGGGTAAGGGACACAACTACAACAGGGACCTTACCTAAATATACAAACATTGTAACATAATTGTTAGTACCCTAATATTAATCTGAAATTGAAAAACGATTAATGTTGTTTTCTTGTCTGTTAGAACAATATCCATTTTTTAGCCTATGGATCCAGGAGCTATTTCAATTTTCAAGTCTTATTATTTAAAAAATAAATTTTGTAAGGCTATTAGCTGCCATAGATAATGATTTCTCTGATGGAGCAGGCCAAAGTCAATTGTAAACCTTCCAGACAATATTGACTATTGTTGATACCTTTAATAACATTTTTTTTATTCATGGAAGGAGGTTGAAAGAAGTTGATTCTAATACTTATTGATGACTTCGAGAGATTCAAGACAAGCGTAGAATATAAATGTCTTAACACGATAATCAAGTAAGTGAGGTGAAGACTATGTTAACTGTTTTAATGGAAGCTTTCCAAATTGTATATAAAATCAGCACATTGTACCCCATAAATGCACTAATGTACACAGTTATGATTTAATTTTAAAAAGATTTCAGTGGAGGAAGTAACTACAAAGCAAGAGAACTAGAATTAGAAGTGGAGCCTGAAGATGTAATTGAATGCTGTAACCTCTTGCCTCAGCTTCCCAAGGCGTCCACCACAACACCTACCTATTTTTGGAGATGAGGTCTTACTGTGGCTCAGGCTACTTTCAAACTCATTATCTCAAGCAATACACTCACCTCAGCTTCCCAGAGTGCTAGGATTACAGGCATGAGCCATGACACCTGGCCAGAAAGTTGTTTTTTGAGATGGAATATCTTCCTGGTGAAAATGCTGTGAACATTGTTAATAAGAGAGTTTAGAAGATTACATTAGTTAAGTAGATAAATTTGTGGCAGGGTTTGAAAAGATTGGCTATAATTTTGAGAGAATTTATAGGTATAATGTTATCAGATAGGATCATATACTATAGACAAATCTTTCATGAAAGAAATAAGCAATCTATGTGGCAAACTTCAGTATTGCATTTTAAGAAGTTGCCACAGCTACCTCAGTCTTCAGCAGGCACCACTCTGATGACTTATCAGTCATCAATAAGTGAGGCAAGATCCCTCATTAGAAAAAAATTATGACTCACTGAAGGCTGAGATGATCATTAACATTTTTAAAAACAAAGTTTGTTTAAATAAGGTGTCTACCTTGTTTTTTATTATTAAATCAAAGCTGCATACATTAATGCAGTCATGGGGTACAGAGTGCTGGTTTTATATACAATTTGAAATATTTTCATCTAACTGGTTAACATAGCCTTCATGGCATTTTCTTCTTATTGTGTTAAGACATTTATATTCTATGTTTAGTAAGTTATACCATGTACCCTTGTAAGATGCACTGTGGATGTGATCCCACAAATTACTCTCCCTCCACCCATCCTCCCACCTCCACTACCCTCCCTTTCCCCTTTCCCCATATTCTTGGGCTATAATTGGGTATAGTTTATATGAACGCTATACATTAGTTTCATAGTAAGGCTGAATACATTTTCTTCCATTCTTGAGATACTTTGCTAAAAAGAATATGTCCTTGCTTTTTAAAGCATAATGCCATTACACATTTAATAGACTACACTATATTCTAAACATTATTTTATATGTACCAAGACACAAAAAGATTTGTCTTACCTTATTACAGTGGTCTGAAACGGAACTCAGAATAACTCTGAGGTATACCTCTGAAACAGGAGTGAATTCAACTAAAACAAGAATTGTCTCACTGAAAAGGTTTAAAAATCGGGAATCTTAGCCGGACTAATCAGGAATGAATAAACAAAGTCCAAGTTATTAAAATCATAAATGAAATAGTAGTCATTAATATAGACCTTATGAATTTAAAAGAATTATGAAAAAATGGAAACTGTATGCCAAAAAATTTGTTAATATAGATGAAAAGGGAAAAATTATTATAAAGACATGAATAAAACTGACTCTAGAAAAAAATAGAAGATATGAATAGATCAATAACAAAGAAAATGGATAAAATAATGAATAAAATCTTCTCACAAAGAAAAGAACAACAGCTATTTTCACTCATGAAATCTACTGAAGTTTTAAAGAACAATTAAGACCAATTCTTCACATGCTTTCTTAAAAACTAAAAGAGCAGCATGTTCCAATTGATTCTACAGGGAAGTCAATATTATTCTGATACGAAGAGGAGACAAAGACACCACAAAGAGTACACTCAGGGATCTAAAAATTGACCTGCCATTGGCTCCTGCAATTCCTCTACTAGGAGTATATCCAAAAGACCAAGAATCACTTTGCAAAAAATATATTTGTACCAGAATGTTCATTGCAGCTCAATTTGTAATAATCAAGTCATGGAAGAAGCCCAAGTGCCCATCAACCCATGAATGGATTAATAAATTGTGGTATATGTATACTATGGAATACTATGCAGCCTTAAAAAAGATGAAGCCTTTACCTCTTTTATGTTTAAATGGAGGAATCTGTAACATATTCTCCTGAGTAAAATGTCTCAAGAATGGAGGAAAAATTATCCAGTGTACTCAGTACTTCTATGAAACCTACTTATATTTACTCACATTTTCTTTTGAAAGATAAAACACAGCTATAGCCCAGGATGAAGGAGAGAAATGGAGTGGGAAAGGAGAGGAGGGGAAGGTTTGACAGAGGGAGAGTAAAAGGTGGGACCACACCTATGGAGCATATGACAATGGTACAAGTCAAATCTGTGAAGTATAGAACATAGATGTTTTGGCACAATAATCAAGTAAATGAAGTGAAAGCTATGATGATTGGTTTGATATAACAGCATCAGATTATATTAAAAAATCAGCATATTGTACCCCACGTATGCATGAATGTATTCATGATCTATGCGTATTTGACTTAATAAAATTAAAAATATATATATCAAACTACAAATCAACATTCTTTTCTATGTTTTGAGACAAAGTCTTATTTTGTCACACTCGGTAGGGTTATGTGGTGTCATATCACACAGCAACCTCAAACTCTTGGTTTCACGCTATTCTCTTGCCTCAGTCTCCCAAGTAGCTGGGGCTACAGGCATCTACCACAACACCTGGCTTTTATTTTTTTTAAGAGACAGGTTCTCATTCTGACTCAGGCTGGTCTTGAACTCCTGAGCTCAGGCAATCCACCCGCCTCAGCCTCTCAGAGTGCTAGGATTACAGGCATGAGCCAACATGCCCAGCTCTATATACTTTTTTGAATGTAGATACTCTAACTGGTAAAACTGCATGTCCACATGCATAAAGTTAAATTCAACTTCTCTTTTAAACCACATGCAAGAATTAACTCCAAGTGGATCATACACTTAAATACCGGTACAAGTGCTAAAACTTTAAAACTCATTGGAGAATAAAAAGAAGTAAATTGTTGTGATTTAAGATTAAGAAATTGTTTAGATTAGGTTTCTCAGATGTGACACCAAAAGCATAAACAAGAAGAAAACAAAAGTAATAACTAGACATTTTAGACTAGATTAAAATTAAAACCTTTCATGCCAAAATGATACCATCATAAACCTGAAAAGAGAACCCATAGAGTGGGAGAAAATGTTTATAAACTATACATTTTGTAATATATTTGCATATATAATAAATCTCTTAGATCCCCAAAATTGTCATAAGATTTTAATATATACATTTCTTTCTTTTTTTATTAAATGATAGCTGTGTACATGAATGCAATCATGGGGTACAGTGTGCTATTTTAATATACAATTTGAAATATTTGCATCAAACTGGTTGACATAGCCTTTATGTCATTTTCTTAGTTATTGTGTTAAGACATTTATATTCTACTTTTAGAAAGATTCACTTGTACCCTTTTAAGATAAACCATAGAGGTGATATATACATTTCTGAAGAAGATAATCAAATGGCTAACAAGCAAATTAAAACATGTGGAATATCATTATGTACTAAGGAAATAGAAATCAAAATCCCAATAAAATATCAATACTTATATAATAGAATGGCTATAATAAAAACAGACAGTCAATGAGAAATAATAAAGTTGTTGAGAAATCAAATTCTTCATCCATTGGGGGAGAGAATATAAAGTGTTGCAGCCATTTTGAACAACAATCCAGTGTTCTTTAAAAGGTTTAAGCCTAGAGTTACATGGGCCATGGAATCAATAATATCCCAAGGAATGGAAGACCTACTGGAGTAGAAGACCTATCATAAAAGAATATATCACAAGCATCACTAAAGATTCTGACACATTCCTTTCAGAAGAATATCAAACCATTGGTCATCTCAACACAAACAGAGCATCTCCAAAACACATCAGAAAGAACCTGTTCAAGGTCAAGATGAAGGAAAAAAAAATTGAAGCCAGTCAGAAGAGACAATTGATGTAGAGGTCAGATCCTTCAGGATGACAGGAGAATTTTCAGCTGAAATCTTTCAGGCCAGAAGAGAAATGTCAACTGCGTTTAACCTTTTAAAACAAAACAAATTGCAGTTCAGAATTCTGTATGATGCTAAACTAAGTTTCAAATTTGATGGAGAATTCAAATTTGTACTGATATGCAAATATTGAGGAAATTCACCACCAGGCCAGCTCTAGAGGGAATGCTCAGACTTGTACTCCACACAGGAGAAACCAGGACAGAACAGTTCTTTGGCCATCACAAAAGAACACTAGCAATGTAAACACTCAGAAATTAAAAGACAGGTCTATTTTTAGATCCATAAGTGTTCTTCAAACATCTTTCCAAAAGGAACGTATTAGTTTGCATTCCCACCAGCAGTATAGAAGTGTTCTCTTTTCTTCACATTCACACCAACATCTCTGGTTTGGGGATTTTGCGATGTGGGGTAATCTTACTGGAGTTAGATGATATCTCAAAGTAGTTTTGATTTACATTTCTCTGGTGATTAAGGATGATGAGCATTTTTTCATATATCTGTAGGCTGTGCACTTGTCTTCTTCAGAAAAGCTTCTCTTCAAATCCCTTGCCCATCCTGACAACGGATCACTTGATCTTTTCTAGCTGGCACTTTTGAGTTCTCTGTGGATTCTGGTTATTAAACCTTTGTTGGAGACATAACCTGCAAATATCTCCTCCCATTCTGAGGGCTGTCTCCTTGCTTTGCTTACTGTGTTCTTGGCTGTGCAGAAGCTCTTTAGTTTGATCAGGTCCCAGTGATGTATTTTTGGTGTTGCTTCAATTGCCCCAGGGGGTCCTCCTCATAAAATATTCTCCCATGCCAATTTCTTCAAGTATTTCCCCTGTACTCTCTCCAAGAGTCTTTATAGTTTCCTGTCTTAAGTTTGAATCCTGAATCCAGTGAAAGTCAATCTTAGTTAATGGTGAAAGGTGTGGATCCAGTTTCAGTCTTCTACAGGTCACCAGTCAGTACAACCAGCACCATTTGTTAAATAGGGAATCTTTTCCCCACTGAATGTTTTTAATTGGCTTGTCAAAGATCAAATAACGGTAAGTAGCTGCATTCATCTCTTAGTTCTCTATTCAGTTCCATACATCTACCTCTCTGTTTTTGTGCCAGTACCATGCTGTTTTGGTCCCTATCAATTTATAGTATAGCCTGATGTCTGGTAGCATGATTCCTCCTGCTTTGTTTTTATTTCTGAGTAATGTCTTGGCTATTTGAGGTTCTTTCTGATTCCATATAAAATGAAGTACTATTTTTGAGAGATCTTAAAATATGTCAGTGGAAATTTAATAGGAATTGCATTAAAATTGTATATTGCTTTGGGTAGTTTGGAAATTTTAACAATGTTGATTCTTCCCAGCCATGAGCATGGTATGTTTTTCCACTTGTTAACATCTGCAGTTATTTCTTTTCTTAGAGTTTCACAGTTCTCTTTATGAGATATTTCATGTCTATTGTTAGTTAAATCCCCAAATATTTCATCTTCTTTGGCACTACTATGAACAGAATAGAGTCCTTGACTGTTTTTTCCACATGACTGCTGTTGGTATATATAAAGGCTACAGATTTATGAGTATTGATTTTATAACCTGAGACGCTGCTATATTCCTTAATCATTTCTAAGAGTTTTGTAGTTGAATCCCTGTATTTTTTCAAGATATACAATCATATCATCTGCAAAGGGTAAAAGTTTGATCTATTTTGTCCCTATATGGATACCCTTGATAACCTTTTCTTGCCTAATTGCGATGGCTAAGACTTCCATTGCAATGTTAAAAAGCAGTGGAGACAATGAGCGATCTTGCCCAGTTCCTGATCTGAGTGGAAATGATTTCAATTTAACTCCATTCAATACAATATTGGCTATGGGTTTGCTGTAGATGGCCTCTGTAAGTTTTAGCAATGTCTCTTCTATGCCCATTATTTTAAGTATTCAGATCATGAAAGTGTGCTGGATATTATCAAAACCTTTTTCTATATCAACTGACAGAATCATATGGTTTTCTTTTTTTATTTGTTCATGTGATGAATTATATTTATATATTATGTATGCTGAACCAGACTTGAGACCCTGGAATAATTCCATTTGGTCATCGTGTATAATTGGTTTGATGTGCTGCTGGATTCTGTTTGCTAGGATCTTGTTGAATATTTTGCAGCAATATTAATTAGTGATATTGGTCTATAAGTTTCTTTTCTTGTTGGAACTTTTGGTTTGGGAATCAGGGTGATGTTTGCTTCATAGAATGTGTTGGATAGTATTCCTTCTTTTTCTATATTTTGAAAAAGATACAGTAACATAGGTACTAGTTCCTCTATAAAGGTTTTGTAGAATTCTGATGTGAAGCCATCTGGTCCTGGGCTTTTCTTTTTAGGGAGATTTTGTATAGTTGTAGCTTTTTCAGAACTTGATATAGGCCTGTTCAATATTTCCACTTCATCTGGCTAAGTCTAGGAAGGTAGCGTACTTCCAAGTATTGGTCTATTTCATTCAGATTTTCACATTTCTGAGAATAGAATTTCTTGTGATATTCACTAAGGATTTTTTGAACTTCTGAGGAGTCTGTTATTTCGTCTTTACCATTTCTAATTGATGAAATTAGAGATTTTACTCTTTTTTCCTGATTAGGTTAGTCAAAGGTTTATCTATTTTATTGACCTTCTCAAAAAACCAACTTTTTGATTTATTGATCTGTTGTATAATCTTTTTGGTTTCAATTTCATTTAATTCTGATCTAATTTTGATTATTTCTTTTCTTTTGCTGGATTTAGGACTGGAATATTCTTCCTTATCCAGTTGCTTGAGATATCCCATTAAGTAGTTAACTTCTTCTCTTTTGGTTCTCTTGAGGAAAGCTTGCAGTGCTACAAATTTCCCTCTTAGGTTTGCCTTTGTGGTATCCTAGAGGTTCTGATAATTCCTGTCTTCATTGTCATTTTGTTCCAAAAATCTGGTAATTTCCTTCTTAATCTTGTCTATGACCCAGCTATTATTCAGCATAAGGTTAGTTTCCATGTTTTTGTATGAGTATGCAAGTTCCTGATGTTATTGAATTTAACTTTTATTCCATGATGGTCCAAGAAGATGAAAGAAATAATTTCTATACTTTTAAATTTCCTGAGGTTAGACTTGTGACCTAAGATGTGATCAATTTTGGAGTATGTTCTATGGGCTGATGAGAAGAATGTGCATTCAGTTTTGTTAGGATGAAATGATCTGTAGATGTCTGTTAAATCCATTTGTTGAAAGGTTAAGTTTAATTCTAACATTTCTTTGGATAGCTGCTTTTTGGAGGATCTATCCAACACTGGCAAAGGAGTATTAAAATCTCTGACTATTATGGAGTTGGAGGAAATCAAGTTGCTCATGTATGTTAGAATCTCTCTTATAAATTGAGGCACATTCTGGTTGGATGCATAAAATTTAATAATTGAAATCTCATCATATTGTGTGTTGCTCTCAACAAATATGAAGTAACCATCCTTATCTTTCCTTACTTCTGTTAGTTTAAAGCCTAGTGTATCTGTGAATAAAATTGCAACACCTGCTCTTTTCTGATTTCCATTTGCCCAAAATATAGATGATGACCCCTTCACCCTGAGACTATATTTATCTTTTAAGGTAATATGAGATTCTTGTATGCAGCTGATATCTGGCCTGAGTTTTCGTACCCAGTCAGCCAACCTGTGCCTCTTTAGAAGGCAATTTAAGCCATTCACATTTATTGTAAATATTAATAAGCCTAGTAGAATTTTGAGTATTGAGTTTTTCAAAAGTACAGTGGACATTTTTAATCCTTTTGTCACTGTGGAAGTTGGAATTTGAACAAAAGTTTCTGAGTGAGTTTACATTTGTGGTGAAGGATTGCACTGGTAATTATGGATGATAGGTATAAGAATATCCTGGAGAGCTAGTTTAGTTATGGCAAAATTTCTTCAACATGTTAATGTAATTAAAGTATTTAATTTCTCCATCATAAATGAAACTCAGATTTGCTCAATATAGGATCCTGGGTTGAAATTTATTTTGTTTAAGGAGATTGAAGTTGGTGACCACCCTTTTCTAGCTTGACAGGTTTTAGCAGAGAGATCTCTAGTCATTCTAATATTCTTCCCCTGTAGGTTATGGTTTTCTTACGTCTGGCTGCAAAATTTTCTCCTTCATGTTAACTTTGGTGAAGTTAATGATAATGTGCCTAGGGAATGTCTTATTCTGGTTGAGTCATTCTCAGGTTCTGAAACTTGTCTGCTATCTGAATTTCAGAATCTCTTGGCATGTCTGGGAAGTTCTCCTTCATTATCTTATGAAGAAGAGCCTCTGTGCCTTGCAAAGCCACCTTGTTACCTTCATGAATTCTTTTAAGGCAACTTTTTTTGTTTTCTGAATTATCCCAGAACTCTCTGAGAGAGTTGTCTAATTTTGCTCTCCAATTTTCTTCTTTGAGTGTTTGGGAACATTCAAAAACTTTGTTTTCACTGTCAGAAATCCTTTCTTCTCCCTACTCCATTCTTTTTCTGAGGGATTCTATTGTTATTCTCAGATCTTTGAGGGCTATAAATTCTTGTCTCAATGTGTCAAAATATCATGATTTTGTCTTTAAATTCATTGAATTCTTGAGACAACTTTTGAAATTCTCCTTGAATTTCAAATTCCAACTTTACCTCCATTCTATTGACCTTATTTGCAATCCAAATTCTGAATTCTATTTCTCACATCTCAGGCATTTGTTTATGAATTGGATCTACAGTTGTGTCCAATTTTGTCATTCCTTGGGGGAGTTGATCTACTCTGGTTTTTCATGTTACTGGAATTTTTCCACTGATTCCACCCCATGATTATTTTACACCATTTGGCTAAATGAGCAGATAAGGTGAAGTTGAGTTGGAGGCTACTGGATTAGTAATTAACCAGCCTTTTGCCCAAGAGCTGGGACTGGTGTCTGTGCCTTTTTTCCTAGAGCTTTGCAATGGACCTATACAGTGCTATAGCCTGAGACACTGGGAACTTGTTTGGTGTAGCGGGGATAAGTGGCTCTGTTTTATTTTCAGCTGGTGTCTGTCCTACCCTAGTGAACCAGTTACTCACTGATTGAAGTAAGTGAGGTTGAAATCTCAGCTGTGGAGAAATACCAGCAATTAAATCCCCCACCCTCCATCCCACCGTGGGCAACAACTAGAAGAGGAAAATCAAACCTTCCCACAACCACACACACAGGGTACAACTTTCGATAGTCCTTGAGTGACTGGACCAGTTCAAAAGATCCAAATCAATTGTCCCAGTCAGTACTGGACTCAGGTGGGAGAGTTTAAGAGGTCTTCAGAAACTAGATAGGAGGGGTCTGCTGGAAGCTCAAGTTTTACTCTCTCCAGTGCTCCATGAGGTCTGAAGGACCCACCCAACAAATGAATTACTCTGAGAAATTT
This sequence comes from Otolemur garnettii, assembly GCF_000181295.1. Classification (NCBI taxonomy): domain Eukaryota; kingdom Metazoa; phylum Chordata; class Mammalia; order Primates; family Galagidae; genus Otolemur; species Otolemur garnettii. Next base: position 783,475 of record NW_003852570.1, read on the forward strand.
GATGCCTCTTTCCCCACCTTGCACCTCTGTCACACCCAGTGACTGGTAACCCCTCAGGGCTGTGACCCAGTTCCCTCCAATGAGCAGATGCTCCAGGAGTTTGCACCTGCCTGAGTCACAGGGAAATCTACGTCCCTTCATCTAGGCTGCTGCTCTCTGCCACTATTTGGCAGATGGAACTGAGGTCCAATATCCTTGGGTGGTTAATGGAAGCTGAGGCAGTTCACTCAGTTCCAGCCCCACATGACAATTTTGAAGAATTTTTTTTCTGTCCTGGCTATATTCCCCTGTGGAGAAGATGCTGTTTGAGTTCACAGAAACTCCAACTTAGCCCAGGTCTGTGCTTTTGCCTGGAGTTGGCGTGTCTGTCTTGGCTGCAGTCTGTTGGGGTGGGCACAGTTAGAGGTCACACTCAGCTCTCAGCCCACCTGCCTTTGTCTCAGCTATGATCCCCTGAGGGCCAGGTGGTTCTTAGTCTCACTAAAATAGTCAATCTGGCTCAGCCCTGCCCTGGGAGTATGCCATCTCTGTGCATGTCCCTGCTGTACCCCACACAGGCAAGTATTGCCTCAGGAGTACCCTTTATTCACAGGGTCTGCATTTCCATCCCATATCTGTTCTACCAGTGGCTGCCACTAGAGAAGATTCCCCACTTTCTCTGGTTGCCCAGAGAGGCAGGGAGTGTCTGTCCAAAATATCCCCAGGTGTGTGAGTCCTATTGTTCCTTCCATTGCTGCTGCTACTCTGTAGCACAGGGCACTGCCTCTCCCTCTCCTGTATGGTTCTCTCAGTTCACCATTTTCTCTTTACTCCCACGCTGCAGAATCACCACAGGCCAGCACAGCCCACAACCTGTCCACACCTCTCCAGAAAATTCCCATGAATCTGGACTCCATGAGGAATAAGCCTCCCCTCTAGACCTTAGGGTAAAAGTGGATGGGAGTTCTGAGAGTTCAGACTGGCAGGTAGAGAATATATACAGTTTTATACAGTTTTTTGCCTGGTGGAAGAGTGCCATGGCACATTCATAAATTCTCTCTCTAGGGAAGGAGTTCTGGTTTTTAGAGGGTCTCTTCCATGGGATAAATTAAGGTAACTGAGCTCTGCTTGCTTATTTGTATAGAGTATACTGCAAGATGTTCTCATGGGGGAGGGGGATTCCCATCCACTTGGTGATGGATTTTGTACCTATCGTTTGTTTCCTTGGGGTCACAGATCACCTAAGCAGGGTTGATGTGCATTCCTCAACCTTCTTTCTTTGCTCAGCTCCAAACTATCAGCTTACTTACTAAACTTATGTCCTTTAACTCTCCTTTTGAATGGGACCCTCTGTGGAAAGCTGGCCCCAATTGGCCATCTTGCCTCTGCACCCAGATATAAGTGGATTTAAAGCAATTAAAGTTAAGAAAGGCTCAGAGTCTATAACTCAGTGGTCAGGGTGTTGTCCCCATGCACCAGTCCTGGTGGGTTTGATCCTAGCACGAGACTGCTAAACAACAATGACAACAACAACAAAAAAAATAGCCAGGCATTGTGGCAGGTGCCTGTAGTCCCAGCCACTTGGGAAGCTCAGGCAAGAAAATTACTTAAGCCCAAGAGTTTGAGGTTGCTGAGGGCTGTCACACCACAGCACTCTACCAAGGGTGAAGTGAGACATGAAGTGAGACTCTGTCTCACACACACACACAAAAAAAAAAAAGGAAAGAAAGAAAGACAGACAGACAGACAAAGGTGGTCATTCATACTGGTCAAGGAAACAAAACAACAGAGGACATTTCGATTCTAAATATACATGCACCAACTTAAATGCTTTAGGATTTATGAAATGAACATTAATTATTCTATCCTATATAATAAACTAGAACACCATAATACTGGAGACTTTGACACTCCTCTGAGATAACTGGACAGATCCTCTAAACAGTAACTAAACAAAGATACAAGGCATTTAAATGCAATCCTAGAACAATTGTGCTTAATAGACATGTACATAACATACCATTGCAAACCTAATGAATATATTTCCTTCTTATCAGCCCATGGATCATAGTCCAAAATATATCATATCCTGGGACAAAAATGAAACCTCAACAAAATTAATAGAATTTAAATTTTGCCTCTATCCTCTCAGACCACAAGGCAATAAAGTTAGAAATAAACTCCAATATAAATTTTCATCCCCACACACAAACATGGGAATTAAACAACCTTATGCTGAATAACAGATAGGTCAAATAGGAGATAAAGAAGAAAGTAATTATATTCCTTGAACATAACAGTAATGAAGTCACAAGCTACCAAAACCCGTGGGACACTGAAAATGAAGTTCTAACAGGGAAATTAAAAACATTAGACCATTATAATCTTCTTTTTTTTTAGACCATTATATTCTTACAACAAGGAAATAGAAAGAGAGCACATCAACAATGTAATGAATCATCTCAATAAAATTAAAAAGAAAGAGCAATCCAATCCCAAACTAAGTAGAAGAAAAGAAATAACCAAAATTACCTCAGAAAAATGAAATTGAAAATACATGAATCATTCAGAAAATTAATTAAACAAGAAGATAGTTCTTCAAAAAGATAAACAAAATTGATGAACCTTTGGCCTAACTAAGTAGAAATAGAAATCAATATCTCTAATAATCTCATTGAGAAATGAAAAAGGGGACATAATAACACATGACACAGAGATACTACAGATTATCTCTGATGACTACAAAAAAATCCATGCCCAGAAATTTGACAATGTGGAGAAAATAGACCCATACCTGGAATGACAGCATCTTACCAGACCTAACCAGGAAGAAATAATTTCTCAAATAGACCAATATCAAGCACTGAAATTGAAGAAACAATAAAGAAGGTAACAACTACAACAACAAACAAAAAGATAACCCTGGACCAGATTACTTCACACCAAAATTCTATCAAACCTTCAAGAAATGGCTTGTACCGATACTACAGGACCTATTCTAAAACACTGAGAAAAAAAAGTAACCTTTCTCAACATGTTCTATGATGCAAACAACACTCAGATACCTAAACCGGGAAAATACTCAACTATCAAGGAAAAAATACAGAGTAATTTCACTAATGAATATCATTTCAAAAATACTCAACAAAATCTTAGGTAAGAGATGACAGCTACACATTAAAAATTATACATCACAAACAAGTAGACTTTATCCCAGTGATGCAAGAGTGTATTAACATACCCAAATTCATAAATGTTGTTCACCCTATAAATAGAATCAAAAGCAAAAAACATGATTTTTTCAATGGATACAGAAAATGCATTTGACAAAATACTGCATCATTTCCTAACAAGAATGTTTAAAAAAATAGGAATAGATGGCAGATTTCTTAAATTGATTGAAATCATATATGACAAACCCAAAGCCAATATCATACTGAATGGAGTAAAACTGAAAGGTATCCCACTTAGAACTACACTCAGACAAGGATGTCCACTATTGCCACTACTCTTCAACATAGTTCTGGATGTTCTAGCCAATGCAATCAGGGAAGAGAAGGAGGTTAAGGACATCCAAATTGGGGAAGAGAAGGTCAAATTTTCTCCCTTTGACAATGGTATAATCTTATACTTAGAAAACTTCAGAGACTCCTGGAAGTGATCAAGAAATACAGCAATGTCTCTGTATATAAAATCAATTCTACAAATTAGCAGCCTGTGTATATGCCAATAACTACTGAGTTAAGAAGCAGACCAACAACAGAATTTCCTTCACAGTACCTTCAAAGAAAATGAAATACTTAGAAATATATCTAACAAAAATGGTGAAAGATCTTTACAAAGAGATTTATGAAACCCTAAGAAAAGAAATAGCATAAGACATTAACATATAGAAAAACATATCATGTTCTTGACTGGGAATAATAAATATTATTAAAATGTCTATACTACCCAAAGCAATCTATGGATTTAATGCAATTCCCATTAAATTATCAACAGCAGACTTTGGAGAACTATAAAAAAATAACTCTTGATACTCTATGGAACCAGAATATGTATATATTCCAGGGATATATATATATCCCTGAGGTTATTATTACTAAGAAAAACAAAGCCCAAAGCATCAGTCTACCACACTTCAGGCTATATTACAAGTCCACCGTAATCAAAACAGCATGGTATTGGCAGAAAAAATAGAGAAATAGTCTTATGGAACAGAATAGAAAACCAAGATATAAAACCAGTCTCTTGTCATCATGTGATCTTTGATAAACCAAAGAAAATCATACACTTGGGGAAAGAATCTCTATTCAATAAATGGTGCTGGGAGAACTAAATAACCATATGTGAGAGACTGAATCTGAACCACACCTTTCACCAGTGAAAAAAATTGAGTCAAGATGGATAAAAAATTTAAATCTAAGACAAAAAAATGATAAAATATATAGAAAAAAACTTTGGAAAAACTTTTACAGATATTGGTCTTGGGAAAGATTTTATGATAAAGACTTCAGTAGCAGTCACAGCAACAACAAAAATAAACATATGAGACTTATTAAGCTAAAAAGCTTCTGTACAGCTAAGGACACAACAATTAAAGCAAATGATAAACTTCAGAATGGGAAAAGATATTTTCATGTTACAAATTTGACAGAGTTGATAACTAGAGTCTACTGAGGACTTGAATTAATCAACAAAAAGAGGAAACAATCCCATCTGTCACCAGGCAAGATATATGAACAGAGACTTCTCTGAAGAAAACAGACAAGTGGCTTAAAAATATGAAAAAAAAATGTTCATTATCTCTAATCACTGGAGAAATTCAGATCAAAACCACCATAAGATATTACCTAACTCCAATGAGAATAGGCCACATCACAAATTCCCAAAGCTGCATATGCTGGTGGGGATGTGGAAAGAAGGAAATACTTTTACAATGTTGGTGTGACTGCAAATGAATACTTCCTTTTTGGAAAGAATTATGAAATAACCTTGAAGACCTTAAAATAGACTTTTCATTTGATCTCACAATCCAATTGCTAAGCATCTACCTAGGAAAATGTCATTTTATCACAAGAACATTTGCACTAGATTGTGTATCACAGCTTAATTTACAACTGCCAACATGTGGAAACAGTCTAAATGCTCATTAACCCCAGAATTAATTAATAAACCGTGGAACATACATACCATGGAATAATATTCATCCATGAAAAAAGATAGGGAACATCTTTTGTATTTATCTGGATGGAGTTGAAACACATTCTTCTTTGTAAAATATCATAGGACTGAAAAAGCAAATATCCAATTAGTCAATACTAATATGAAGCCACTAGGCCATCTAATCCATGCCCATACAAGAGAAAAGCTCAACTCAATTCAAGTATGGAGGATTGATTGCAGGGAGGAGAGGGAGGGGAGGATGAAGGAGGATTGGTATCCTCCCTCTTAAAAGGCACAATGTGGGGCTGTATGACACACCTCCTGGGTGCGGTTCACAACTAAAACAAGGACTATTCCTAACAAACATTGTATCCTAATTTATTGTACCCTCAAATTAACATGAAGTAAAAAAAAATCAAAAAGATGTAATAAAAAGATCAATCCATCTTGAACGCATAGAAAATTTTAAATGTGTATATTATAAACAATTGATTTAAAAATTGTATAAAGCAAAAATGTACAAAACTAAAAACTCAGGGATTTATATATCCTCTACCAATAACTGACAGAACAATTAGATATGATTTTAGAAAATATCATGGCCTGCTAGTCTACTGATAAAAAAAAATTCTAGCAAAAAACACTGAAGAACTAAACAACAATAAGATCTAATTGGCATTATTAGAATACTCCACTTGGCAATAGTAGAATACACATTATATTTATTTTCTTGTAAGTACCTTTGATACAAATACATGATTTTCTAATGCTTAAAAAACTTTTTCAAGATGAACCATGCCTTGATCCCTAAAACAAGCCTCAAAAAGCACAAAAAAAAATTGAAATAATAGGTAGTTCATTATTTAATCACAATGGAATCAAACTAAAAATCAAAAATAGGAAAATATCAGAGAAATCTCTAAATATTTGAGAACCGAGGAATATGCTCCAAATTATATGTGAGTTAAAGATAAAGTCTCAAGGAACAATCACACCATGCATCGAACCGAATTAAAGTTAAAATAAACATATCAAAATTTGTGGGACACAGCTAAAGCACTGCTGAAAAAGAAATTTATAGCATAACATCCTTACATCAGATGAAAGATAAAATTTCAAATCAGGTATACACACTCCTGAAACTGAAAGGATGAAGATTCCAGACTATCAACAGCATGCCTTACACTGTTCTCAAGGATAGGATTGAAATTGGCAAATAGATACCCACCTTTTGATCAATTGTGTGAGTATGAGCATTGATAATCCACAAAGAGGAGGCAGGGGTAAAATGAAAAACACAAACTTGGAGGAGCTTCTCAGGAGGACCAAAAGTAATTAGGGCAAATGCCCCCCATGGGAAAAGGACAAGAAAAAACCTCAGGCTCAGTGCTTCCCCTCAGGATACTGCAACTGGGGTGGTAGGAAAATACCTCCACTTTAGCAGGCCTGTGCACTGATACAGAGACCTAACAGGAAGATCCGCAGCTGTGTTGCACTGGAGAGAAAAAACAGCTGGCTTGTGCTCTGTGGGCACTGCTGCTAGCATAATTGCAACATCCCAATCCTAGAACAATACTTTGACCCAGATGTTAGATCTGTGACTTTTGCTTCTCCCTTGCCCCTGCCAAGTAGGGAGGGACTAGGGAATCCAAGCACTTGTGTGCACTCCATAGGCAGATGACATGACCTCTGCCTCTTTGGGCCTAGGAAAGAGCACCCACTGTACCCACTGATGTGTCCTGGGCAATCTCATTCAAACAAATTTCCCTTGGGACTTGAGAGGAGCATATGACTGTAGCCCATGGAACTTACTGCTTACTGATGAAGCAGAGCCCATTATTGTTGCTGCTGTATTAAAAACCCTGAAGAGGACAAAATACAGGACAGCCACCACCTTTAGATCTGGGAGAACTTCATGCCACAAACCTGTGTCATCTCACTCAGGTGCCCTGGGTAGTGCCCTAGCCTGTCCACATGTCCTGCACTGCCTGTAAACCCTTTTCTGTAACCATCATTCCCCATGCACATAAGCATCTCACCTTGCAGATTTGCTTCAGTGTAGACACTCTGACTGAGGTATCTGTTCTGTCCTGGGTTGCCACTCCACCACATAAGTGAGCTTTTCGTTGGAGACCTGCTTCTCACCATGCCCCATTAGCCTACAGGACTACTAAACCCCGTACTTCCTATGCCCTCACACTCTGTATTGATCTCACCACACTCATGCACCTGGCTTCTCAGCCTCCAAGGCCTGCAGGTGTGAGCACCAGTGTACTTTATTCCCCCTTGCACACATGTCATTTCATGTGTGCACCTGGCACAAATGAATGGCCCTGACTCTGTCACCTGGTGACAAACACAGGAGAACACAGGGTACCCAAAAGGCAGGAAAATTAAAGGTTTACAGTACATCCTCCACTCTCCTATCTGGTCAAGCTTCCGGGGTAGGATCCAAATACACTCTTCAAGGACCCACTCCTATCTTCACCAATCCACAAAGGTCACAGAAAAAGAAAACAAGTGCATTGCATCTTCCCTTTGCTTCAAGCTGAGGGAAGAGATCCCAGATAAGAAGGAAGCAGTATAAAAACTCTGGCAACATGAAAATCAAAATAAAACAAAACAAAAATACAGGTTTTCTCAACATGATCAAAGATCACAACAGTTTTTCAGCAATATGCTGCAACTAAAAAGAAATTGTTGAAAGGACAGATATGTAATTCAGATTATGGATGACAAGTAAATGAATGGCATTGAGGAGATAGTATAACATCATCTCAAACAAATTCCCCAAAATAATTCAGGACATGAACAAAAAATTCACTAAAGATATAGATAACATTAGAAAAAATATATCAGAATTTGAAGAAATGAAAGTCATTTAGGGATTATCACAATATACCAGAAAGCTTTAACAACAGGCTAGACTCATTATAAGAAAGAATTCCATGGCTTGAATACACAGATTTAAGAAGTTACCCTGTCAGTAAGAATGAAATAAAATAATTTGAATAGCCACTTAACTAAAAAGGAAATTGAATTATTTAAATATTTTTGACAAAGAAATCTCAAGGCCCAGGAGGTTTTGTAGGATAATTATGACAAACTTTTAAATAACTCATGTTATCACACAATGTTTGTCAGAAAATAGATAAAGAAAACACCTCGTGACTCATTTGATGAAATGAGTATTATCCTGATACCAAAATTAGACAAAAATTGTAAAAGAAAAAAAAAAAAAATATATATATATATATATATATATCATCCCAGTGCTAAATGTGATTGTTTTTTTCTTGTTTACGAGTTTGAGTTCTCTGTGGATTCTGGTTATTATCCCTCTGTCCAGTTCATAAAACACAAATATCTTAATATATTTCATATATATATATATATATATATATCAATACTCCCAGTGAATGGTGGTGTTTTTCAAAATTTTTATCACACAGCACACTTGAACCTATATTTAAACTTCAGCAGCACACTTTAAAATTATTGCAGCACACCTAAGATCCTCCCACAGTACCCCAGTGTGTTGCAGCATACTGGTGAAAATCACTGATGTTAATGGAAAAAAAAACTTAAAATTTTAGCAAATAGAATTCAGCAGTACAAAAAAAAAGGAATATAAACTATTACTAAATGGGTTTATTATCAGGATGTAAGCTTTAATAACCATCCAAAAATTACTTAATATAATTCAACAAGTACATGTTAAAGAAGAAAAATCACATAATCGATCAAATTATGCAGAATGGCTATTTGACAAAATTTGTCACATAATTATAATATAAGCTCTCAGAAAACTAAGCATAGAGAAGAACTTGCTCAACTGAGTAAAAAAGTTTTCCAAAATCTTAATAGTTAACATTATGTATAATTAAGAAGTATTGAATTCTTTTCCCCTAATATTGGGAACAAGACAAGAATGTTCAATGTCATTTTTCCAACTTAATACTTTTTATACGTTTCAGATTAATATAAGGGTACAAACAATCAGATTTCATTGTTTGCATTTATTAGGAAAATTCCAAGTTGTAGTTGAGCTGTTCAGCCAGGAAATGTGTCATATACCCTGCATTGTGTCCCTTAGGTGACAGTTTACCAAATCTCTCCCCTTCCCCTCTACTCTCTCACTCCTTCCCTTCTCCCCACTTAAATTTAGTTATATTTTTCTCTCATGTGGGTATGTTGCTCATCTTCTAGTTTCAAATTAGTATTTAGTATATTGGATGCTTTTAAATCCATTCTTGTTATAACTTACTGAAAAGGATGTACTACAAATCCATCCAGGTAAATACAAAACATGTGAAGTCTCCATCTTTATTTATGGTCCATTAGTGTCCCATGATATACATATACCATGATATATTTATTTATGCATGAGTTAATGGACACTTAGTTTGTTTCCATATCTTGGCAATCATTAATTGAGCTTAAATGAGTATTCTAGTTGCCAATGTCTTTATGGTAAATAAAACGATTTCCTTTCCTTTGAATGGATACCTAGTAATAGGATTGTGGAAGCAAATGGAAGGTGTACTTTTAGCTCTTTGAAGATACTCCACACTTCTTTCCAAAAGGGCTGTATTAATATTCAATTCCACCAACAGTGTATAAGTGTTCCCTTCTTTCCACATAAGTGCCAGCATCTACAACTTTGGGACTTTGTGATGTGGGCTATTCTCACTGAGGTTAGGAGATATCTCAAGGTGGTTTTGATTTGTATTTCTCTGACTATTAGAGAAAATGAGAATTTTTAATTTTTTTTTTTTTTTGGCAATTCGTCTGTCTTCATGGGAAAGAAATTCTGTTTATTTCTCTTGCCCAGTGATAAATGTGATCATTTGTTTTGTTCTTGTTTACTAGTTTGAGTTACTTTTATTTATTTATTTATTTATTGCAGTTTTTGGCTGGGGCTTGGTTTGAACTCGCCACCTCAGGCATATGGGGCTGGCACCTTACTCCTTTGAGCCACAGGCGCCACCTACTAGTTTGAGTTCTTTATGGATTCTGGTTATTATCCCTCTGTCAGATTCATAAGACACCAATATCTTCTTCTGTTTGGAGGTTGTCTATTTGCTTTAATTGCTCTGTCCTTAGCTGTGCAGAAGATTTTTATCTTGATTATGTCTCATTTTGTTTATTTCAAATTAATATGAAGGTACAAATATTTAGGTTACATTGTTTTCACCTCTTAGGAAAAGCTGAAGTTGTAGTTGAGCCCTTCACACAGGAGTCGTGATGAACACCCTCACATTGTGCACTTTAGGTGACATCCTACCATTTTCTCTCACTCCCCCTCCCTTCTTCGTTCCTCCTTGATAGACTATATTTGTGTTTTACCTTTTATATGTATATGTAGTTGTTTATATATTGGTTTCACATTAACATTGAGTACATGGGATATTAACATTTTCATTCTTGAGATACTTTACTAAGAAGAATGTGTTCCAACTCCATTTAGGTAAACACAAAGATGTAAAGTCTCTATCCTTTCTTATGGCTAAATAGTACTTCATGATACATATATATATATCATAGATTTTTAATCCATTCTGGGGCTCATGAGCATTTGGATTGATTTTATGACTTGGTAATTGTAAATTGACCTGAAATAAACATTCTGGTGCAAATGTCCTTGTGGTAAAATGATTTTTATTCCTCTGGGTAGATACCTAAGTAATGAGATTGTGGGATTAAATGGAGGATTGACTTTTAGTTCTTTAAGAATTTGCTATACTTCTTTTCATAGAGATTGTATTAGTTTGCAACTCCATGAGCAGTGAAAAAGTGTTTCCACATCCCTACTAGTATCTGTAGAATAGGGACTTAGTGATATGGGCTAATCTCACAAGTCTCAGGTGATATCTCAGAGTGATTCTGATTTTCATTTCTCTGACATTAGGGATGATGACCATTTTATCATGTGTTTATTTGCCATTTACCTGTCATCTTCAGATAAGTTTCTGTACAAGTTTCTTTCCTACTTGTAGATGGGGTTGGTTGCTCTTTTCATGTTGATTAGAGTTCTCTGTATACTAGTTATCAGGCCTTTGTCAGATTCATAATATGAAAATATCTTCTCCCATTCTGAAAGCTGTCTATTTGTTTTAGTTGTGGTACTCTTAGCTCTGCAGAAGCTTCTTAGCTTAATAAAGTCTTGTTTATTTATTTTTAATGTTGTAATTGTGGGGGGAGGGTCTCTTCATCATAAATTCTTTTCCCAGACCAATTTTCTCTAGACATTTCCACACAGCCTCATCTGGAATTCTTATTGTTTCATGCCTTAAGTTTAAATCTTTAATCCAATGAGAGTCATTTATAGTCAATGGTGAGAGATGTGTCTAGTTTCAGCCTTCTACATGTAGCTAACCAGTTCTCCCAACACCATTTATTAATTAGGGTTTCTTTTCCTTAATGTATATTTTTACTTGGTTTATCAAAAATTGAATGACCATATGAGGGTGGTTTTGATCTTCAGGTTTGCTATTTTGTTCCATGTCTCTGTTTTTTTTTTTTTTTTTTTTTTTTTTTTGCCAGTAACATGATGATTTGATCATTGTAGGCTTGTAGCATAACATAATACTTTTAAAATATAATAATGGGAATTCTAGCTAGTGTGATGATATAAACAAAAGAAATATAAGACACACATATATGGAATCCTCTATTTGTGTATGATATGATGACATAGAAAATATCTTATAGAATTAATAAACAACATCAGCAATTTCATAGGATATAAGATTCATATAAAAATCTATTGCATTTCTGAATACTTGCAATGAACTCATGAAAACAGAAGGTATAAATATAATGTCATTTCTAATAACTCCATGGATGAAAAACTTACATGTGAATCTAACAAAATGGACAAAATTTATGTGGTGAAAACTTAATAACATTAATGAAAGAAATCTAAAATGTTCTAAATAAATAGAGTGACATTGTGGTCTTAGGTCAGAATACAACATAGTAAAAGGGCCAATTCTCCCAAAATGTACATATAAATTTCATATTACTCCTATCAAAACTCATGCAAGATTTTTTTGTAGAAATAAACAAAAGTATTTTAAAATTCATATAAAAATAAAGTAGAATGCCTAAAACTTTTTGAGAAATACCAGTAAAATTGGAGCAATGAATGTATCTGATTTTAAAATGTATTATATAGCTATAGTAATCAAGGCAGTACTATAGGGGCAAAACGATAGATACATATCATTAACACAAAAATATAAGGAATCTTCAACTAGGTATACACAAATAAAATCAACAGATTTTTGTTTTTACAAGAATGCAAAATCAATTAAATGGAGATTTTTTTTCTTCCCAATAAATGGAATTATAGTAATTAAGACATATATAGGCAAAAAAATGAATATTTTGACCTAAATCTCACACCTCTATAAAAATTAATCAAAAATACATCATAATTTTAAATGTAAAACCATATAATTTTTAAATATATAAGGGGAAATTTTCAGGACATAACACTTGATGAAGAATTCCTAGACATTACACCAAAAGCACAATTCATCAATTAAAATAGCATTATATTAGATATAATCAAAATTAAAAACTTTTGCTCTGTGAAAGACTGTATTAAGACAAGTAAAAGATTAGCTACAATCCACATGCCTGACAAAATATTTAAATCCAACATATGTAAAGAACTCTAAAACATCCAACAGTTAAAGAACAGTTTTTTGTTTGTTTGTTTTTTGTTTTTTGAGACAGAGTCTCATTTTGTCACCCTCGGTAGAGTGCCTTGGCAGCATAGTTCACAGCAACCTCCAACCCTTGGGCTCAAGCAATTCTCTTGCTTCAGCCACCTAAGTATTTCAGACTACAGGAGCCTGTCAAAACTCCCAGCTATTTTTAGAGACAGGGTCTCATTCCTACTCAGACTGATCTGAAACCTGTGAGCTCAGGGCAATCCACCCACCACAGCCTCCCAGAGTGCTAGGATTAGAGGCGTGAGGCACTTTGCCTGGCTTTAAAAGAACAAACCTAAAGCTGGGCAAAAGACACGAGGAGACATTTTACTCAAGAAGATACATGGATAGCAAAAAAGCATATTAAAGAGTGTTCCATATCACTAGCCATCAGGCAAATTACATTTATAGATTTGACTCAATTTGTACCAAAGAAAGTATGCAAACAAAACTTTTGTACCCCTTAATATTCTGGAAATTAAAAAGAGAAAGAGAAAAAAATATTAAAAATGCTATAACCTCTTGGAGTTGGTAGTGCTTTTGGTAGGCTTGTGGAAGAGGGGGACACTTACCATTACTCTGTCCATCAGGCAGACCCAGCCACATTTCCTGTGTCTAAGAGCATGCCGCCCTGGAGCGGCAAACCTATCAGAGGTACTAGTGGCCAGAGAAAAGGCGCCTGTAAGAACCTTGACAAGCCATCCCAGATGCGCTTTAGCCTTACACGGAAAGGAATATATAAAACAATCCAAAAAGGAAAAGATGATGTTACCATTACAATGATGGTGCCATCATTTGGAAACAAATGAAAGTTTTATATCCAGCAACTAGAAATCTAATGAAACTGTAAAAGTCTCAAGATACAGAAGCAGAACATGACTCCATATTAGTAGTCATCACCACTGGCTCTCTCTTAGATCCTCATGCCGATTCCTCAGAAAGAGATTTATCCAACTATCATTTCTGCATCATTCCAGAAGGCTTGGGAAAGGATATTAAAATCTGTATTGACATGCTTCTACCTGTGGAATTAAGTGACAAAGATACTTTGTTAAACAGTGCATTTACTTCATTGAACTCCAAGGATGTCTCTCATGACTTATTCCAATGAGTTTAAATCCAGTGATAAAAGTGATTAACCCAGTCACAGCCACTATTGTAGATCTTGGATATATTAAAATAATTAAGAAGCTTGGTGAGGCAATCAATTCTGTGAATTGTTGGGAAGATTGGTTCTCACCCTCAAAGTGGCATATTTTGGCATGACCAGAGTTGAAAATGCTAGGATTTGGCTTATTCAGTTTAGTTTATCTGATCCCAAAACAGATAAATAATCAAATAGTGCTTTCTCACTATGCTCAAATGGACCAAGTGCAGTGAAAAGAGAGAGGCTATATTTCAAATTTATTGAAACAAACTATTTTTTCCTTTCTTATTTTTTGTTAGATCATAACTGTGTACATTGATACTGTCATGGGAAACAGTGTGCTATTTTTATATACAATTTGAAATATTCTCATCAAACTGATTAATACAGCCTTCATGTCATTTTCTTAGTTATTGTGTTAAGACATTTATATTCTTGATTTAAAAAGATTCACATGTACCTTTAAAAGATAAACCATAGATATGATCCCACCAATCACCCTCCTTCCACCCATTCTCCCTCCTCCTTTCTTCCCTCTCTCCCCTACCCTCATGTTCTTGGGCTATAATTGGGTTATAGCTTTCCTATAAATGCTATAAATTAGTTTCATAGTAGGGCTGAGTACATTGGATACTTTTTCTTCCATTCATGAGATACTTTGCTAAGAAGAATATTTTTCAGCTCCATCCAAGTAAACATGAAGGAGGAAAAGTCTCCATCCTTCTTTAGGGATGCATAGTATTCTATGGTATACATATACAAAAATTTATTGATCCATTCATGGGGTTTCTTCCATGACCTAGCAGTTATGGATTGGGTGGTAATAAACATTCTGGTACAAAATCTTTGTTGTAGTGTGCTTTTTGGTCTTCTGGATATATACCTAGTAAAGGAATTATAGGATCAAATGGCAAGTATATTTTCAATTCTCTAAGTGTTCTCCAGATGTATTTTGAATAGGAACGTATTAGTCTTCAATCCCACCAACAGTGTAAAAGTGTTCCCTTTTCTCCACAACCACACCAGCATCTGTGATTTGGGGATTTTGGGATATGGACTAATCTTACTGATGTTAGATGATATCTCAAAGTAGTTTTAATTTGCATTTCTCTGATGATTAAGGATGATGAGAATTTTTTTCATATATCTGTAGGCCATGCGCCTGTCTTCTTCACAGATGTTTCTCTTCAAGTCCCTTGCCCACTCGAACAGGGGATCACTTGTTCTCTTCTAGTTAATATGTTTGAGTTCTCTGTGGATTCTGGTTATTAAACATTTGTCAGAGACATAACCAGCAAATATCTCCTTCCATTCTGAGTGCTGTCTGCTTGCTTTACTTACTGTGTTCTTGGCCATGCAGAAGCTTTTTACTTTGATCAGGTCCCAGTAGTTTATTATTGATGTTGCTTCAATTGCCCAGGGGGTCCTCCTCATAAAATTTTCACCCAGGCTAATTTATTCAAGTGTTTTCCCTACACGTTCTTCTTTCATTTATATAGTTTCATGACTTAAGTTTAAATCTTAATCCAGTGAGAATCTTAGTTAGTTGTGAAAGGTGTGGATCCAGTTTCAGTCTTCTGCAGATCACCAGCCAGTTTGCTCAGCACCATTTGTTAAATAGGGAATCTTTTCCCCACTGAATGTTTTTAATTGGCTTGTCAAAGATCATATAATGGTAAGTAACTGAGTTCATCTCTTGGTTCTCTATTCAATTCCATACATCTACCTCTTTGTTTTTGTGCCAGTACCATGCTGTTTGATCACTATCAATTTATAGTATAGTCTGATGTCTGGTAGTGTGATTCCTGCTGCTTTGTTTTTATTTCTGAGTAATGTCTTGGCTATTTGAGGTTTTTTTCTGATTCCATATAAAATGAAGTATTATTTTTTCAAGATCTTTAAAGTATGATAGTGGAGCTTTAATAGGGATTGCATTGAAATTATATATTGCTTTGGGTAGTATGGACATTTTAACAATGTTAATTCTCCCCGGCCATGAGCATGGTATATTTTTCCATTTGTTAACCTTTTCAGCTATTTCTTTTCTTAGAGTTTCATAGTTTGCTTTATAGAGATCTTTCATATCCTTTGTTAGGTAAACTCCCAAATATTTCATCTTCTTTGGCACCACTGTGAATGGAATGGAGTTCTCGACTATTTTTCCAGCTTGACTGCTGTTGGTATATACAAAGGCTACCGATTTATGAGTGCTGATTTTGTAACCTGAGACGCTGCTGTATTTCATGATCACTTCTAAGAGTTTTGTAGTAGAATACCTGGTGTTTTCCAGGTATACAATCATATCATCTGTGAAGAGTGAAAGTTTGATCTTTTCTGATCCTATATGGATACCCTTGATCACCTTTTCTTCCCTAATTGCAATGGCTAAAACTTCCATTACAATGTTAAAGAGCAATGGAGACAGTGGGAAACCTTGCCTGCTTCCTGATGTGAGTGGAAACAATTTCAATTTAACTCCATTCAATACAATATTGGCTGTGGGTTTGCTGTAGATAGCCTCTATCAATTTGAGAAGTGTCCTTTCTTTACCAATTTTCTTAAGTGTTCTAATGATGAAGGGATGTTGGATATTATCAAACGCCTTTTCTGCATAAATTGAGAGAATCATATGGTCTTTGTTTTTTAATGTGTATATGTGTTGAATTACATTTATAGATTTATGTGTGTTGAACCAGCCTTGAGATCCTCAGATAAAACCCACTAGATCTTGGTGTATAATTTTCTTGATGTGTTGCTGGATTCTGTTTCTTAGGATCTTATTGACTATTTTCACATCAGTATTCATTAGTGATATTGGTCTTTAATTTTCTTTTCTTGTTGGGTCTTTTCCTGTTTTGGGGATCAAAGTATTCTTTGCAACATAGAATGTGTTGGGTAGTATTCCTTCTTTTTCTATGTTTTGAAAAAGGTTATGTAATATAAGTACTATTTCCTCTCTAAAGGTTTGGTAGAATTCTGACATGAAGCCATCTGGCCCCAGGCTCTTCTTTTTAGGAAGATTTTGTATAGTTGATGCTATTTCAGAACTTGATATAGGCCTGTTCAACATTTCCACTTCATTCTGGCTAAGTCTTCAGAGGTGGTGTTCTTCCAAGTATTGGTCAGTTTCACTCAGATTTTTATATCTCTGAGAATAAAGTTTCTTGTAGTATTCATTAAGGATTTTTTCAATTTCTGAGGTGTCTGTTGTTATTTCCTCTTTACTATTTCTATTTGATGAAATTAGAAATCTTACTCTTTTTTTCTTTGTTAGGTTGGCCAAAGATTTATCTATTTTATTGACCTTTTCAAAAGACCAACTTTTTGATTTATTGATCTGTTATAAAATCCTTTTGTTTTCAATTCATTTATTTCTGCCCTAATTTTGGTTATTTCTTTTCTTTTGGTGCTTTGGGATTGGAGTATTCTTCTTTTTCCATTTGCTTGAGATGCCTCATTAGGTTATTAACTTCCACTCTTTTGGTTTTCTTGAGGAAGGCTTTCATTGCTATAAATTTCCCTCTTAGGACTGCCTTTCAGGTATCCCAGAGGTTCTTGTAACTTATGTCTTCATTATCATTTTGTTCTAAAAATTTGGTAATTTTCTTCTTGATCTCATCTCTGACCCACCTATCATTCAGCATAAGGTTATTTAGCTTCCATGTTCTTGTATGAGTCTGCAGATTCCTGTTGTTACTGAGTTCAACTTTTATTGTATGACGGTCTGTGAAGATGCATGGAATAATTTCTATACTTATAAATTTTCTGAGCTTAGACTTGTGACCTAAGTTGTGATCAATTTGGGCATATATTCCATTTGCTGATGAGAAAAATGTGTATTCAGATTTTTTAGGATGAAATGTTCTGTAGATGTCCATTAAATCCAAATGTTGAATGCTTAAATTTAAATATAAAATTTCTTTGGTAAGCTTCTTGTTGGAGGATCTATCCAACACTGCCAAAGGAGTATTAAAATCTCTGACTATGATGGGGCTGGGAGAAATCAAGTTGCTCATGCC
>NW_003852570.1:812014-853008 GCF_000181295.1 Otolemur garnettii
TTCTCTCTTGTCTCTGCTCCAAACCATCAGCTAATTTGCTAAGGTTCTGTCCTTTCAGCCTCCTTCTGGACGGGAGCTTCTGTAAAAAGCTGGCTGCAGTTCGCCATCTTGGCTCCGCCCCCAGTCTGTATTTATATTTTAAGGTAAGATGACATTCTTGTATGCAGCATATATCTGGCCTGAATTTTTATTTCCAGTCAGCCCACCTGTGCCTCTTTAGAAGACACTTTAAGCCATTCACATGGATTAATAATATTGATAAGCTTGGTAAAATTTTGAGTATCAAGTTTTCTGAAAGTCCAGTGGACATTTTTAATCCTTTCACCACTGTGGAGGTGGGAATTTGATCAAATGTTTCTGGGTGAGTTTACTTTTATGGGGGAGGATTGCACTGATCATTATGGAGGAGGATAGGTCTGAGAATATTCTGGAGAGCTGGTTTAGTGATGGCAAATTTCTTCAACATGTGAATGTAATTAAAGTATTTAATTTCTCCATCATAAATGAAACTCAGTTTAGCTGGATACAGGATCCTGGGTTGAAAGTTATTTTGTTTTAGGTGACTAAAATTCGATAACAACCCTCTTCCTGCCTGAAAGGTTTCAGCAGAGAGATCTGCTGTCATTCTAATAATCTTCTCCTTGTAGGTTATGGTTTTCTTATGTCTAGCTGTTTTCAAAATGTTCTCTTTCATATTAAATTTAGTGAAGTTAATTACGATGGGCCTGGGGGATGTCTTATTCAGGTTGAGTAGTGCTGAGGTTCTGAATCTGTCTGCTATCTGAATTTTAGAATCTCTTGGCATGTCTGGAAATTTCTCTTTCATAATTTCATGAAGAAGAGACTCTGTGTTTTGTGGAGCAACTTCTTCACTTTCAGGGATTATTATAAGGTGAATATTAGTTTTCTTTGAATTATCCCAGAGCTCTCTGAGAGAAAGATCCCATTTTGCTCTCCATTTCTCTTCATCTTTGAGCCCTTGGGATCCTTCAAAAGCATTATCTTCAATGTCAGAGATCCTTTCTTCTGCCTATTCCATTCTGTTGTCAAGAGATTCTACCATATTTTTCAGATCTTTGAGGGCTGGAAACTCTTGCCTCAATGTTTCAAAATCTTTGGCCATTTTATCTTTGAAATTCTTGAATTCTTGAGACATGTTTTGAATAATTTCTTGAAATTCTAATTTCCTCCTTTTTTCCTTTCTGTTAATCTTATTTGCTATCCAAATTCTGAAATCAATTACTGACATCTCAGACATCTGTTTATGGATGGGATCTTCAATTGCATCTGGCCCATCCTTCTTTGGTGGAGTTGATGTACTCTGGTAATTCAAGTTACCAGAGTTTTTCCACTGATTCTGCCCCATGCTGAATTTATACCATTTGGAGTCTGTGTCAGAACCGTTCAGTCAGTAGCTGCCACTGCAGAAATGTCAGCTTCCTCTGGTTGCCCAGAGATGAAGAACATGTCTTTATGGAAGAACATCAGGAATGTGAGCCTTGTTGTTCCAGCTGCTGTGGCTGCTGCTCTTTGCCTTGGGGTACTGCCATTGTAGTGTGGTTCCCTCTCAGCTGGCCATCCTCTCATAGTTCTTGGGCCACCAGCCCATGATGCCAGGAGCACATGGCTCTGGCAGTTCTGGGCCCCTCCCCAGACACGAGTACCTGGAGTGGGTTACTCCTCTGCTGTAGCCCGCGAGACATGTGTGGCTCTATCAAGAAGTTTTGGGCCTGCCCACAGTGGGAGACTACTCCACCACTGCCTCCAGGACTCACACCACTCTAGCAAGCAGTTCTGGACCCAACAGGAATATGGGACTCTTCTGTTCCCTGTCCCAGGATGTGCACAGCTCTAGCAGGCAGTTTTGGTCCTGCCCAGAGAGGGAGACTCTTCTGCTGCTGCCTGTGGGAGGCATGGGGCCCTAGAAAACAGTTCTGGGGCCTCCTGCGCAGGTGTCTGGAATGGGGGACACCTCTGTTGCTGCCCAAGGAATGCACACCAGTCTTGCAGGTCTCCAGCTGCAGGACCAGGACTGGGCGCTTGGTCCCCAAAGGGTGAGAGATGCTTCTCTTGGGCCCCCCTCACTGTCTCTGTAGGCAAGAGAGAAGGGTGAACTTGAAATTCAAAATGGCAGTGAAAATGTTTATTCAGTTTTTCTGCCAGGAGAGAGAGTGTTCAGAATCTCCACAGCATCCCTCTAGGGGAATAGGCCCCCCTTCCTGTCGTTCTCTCATGTGCGATGAGAAAATAGATCCTCAGTTCACCACTCACATGTAGAAAACTTACAGGAACAGATGAGGAGCAAACAAAGAGAAAAACACAACTTTCTTGGGGGAGGAGATGTACACTTTTCTTTTGGGATGTATTACATACCTGTAAATTGCTTTCTTGGAGTCTCAACTTGCCTCAGCAGAGGTGTCCTGCAGATATTACTCTTCTCACTCATCTGGGCTCCCAATCTTCAACTTTATTGGGTATTTTCCAGACATTATCCTTCCCTCTGATTGGGAGCTTCTGTTGGACACTGGCACCTGTTGGCCATCTTGCCCCTCCCCCCATTGAAACAATTTTTTTAAAAAAATTCAATGTCCTTCTTATACAGAAGTCTATTCCAAGAGTTGAGTCTTAGTGATCTCACATTACACTTTTTGAACAAAAGGATGTTAGTGATGATTAAGCATATTGAAAGCGAAGGCATTTAATTCATTTGCAAGACAATTAAATCTAAACCAGTTGCTCGTATTGACGAATTCACTATTGGCATGCTGGATTCTGCTGATTTATATGAAGAGGTTAATTTATCTAGTTCTGGAAAACGTCTCAATATTAGGAGCTATTCACAGGTGATTGAAGAAGCTGAGTGATCTATTCATGATGCCCTATGTGTTATTCTCTGTTTAGTGAAAAAAAGAGCTCTTATTGCATGAGGTGGTACTCCAGAAATAGATTTGGTCCTACAATTAACTGAATGTTCATGGACATTGCATAGTATAAAATTCTACTATGTTCATGCTTTTGCAGATGCTATGGAGGTCATCCTATCTAAACTAGCTGAAAATGCTAACCTGAATACCATTTCTGCAGTAACTGAACTAAGAAACTGGCATGCTGAAGCAGAAAAACTATAGGCAGTAATGCCTGAAAGGAGAGCATTTCCAACATTTTGGGGGAACTAGTTGTCCAGCCTCTGTTGGTTTCAGTTAAATGTTTTCACCCAGCAACTGAAACTGTTCAGAGCATTCTTAAAATTGATGATGTGGTAAACACTTGCTAATCTGGATAATTGGTTGCCTGGCACCATTATGGCCACCAGTACTTTGGCTAGAGTACAAGATGATTACGTTGATGGTTCTTGTTCTTTGGAAGAGCGTTTTCTCTAAGAATTCCTGAGCTTGGTCTTCATATTGGCATTTTTTTTTTCAAATTGTATTGAAACAATTTAATTAAATATTTGGTTTGCAAAGCAGATTAATTTATCCTTCCCTAATAACATTCTATTATTATTTCTGATATTATTGAAAAAACCTTATATAAGAAGTGGGAAAGAAATGAGTTTAGTTGTACATGTCAACTTTTGTAGAGATTAATTCCAGGAATTTTTTTCACCTTTTTCTTTACATAAGCAGTTATCCATTTCATTGATTTCTGTTTCTTAAAACAAATATTTACAAGACACAGTAACCAAAACTAAATTCCCATTGGCATAAAAACCATGGAAGTGTTAAATATATTCTGTTTTAAAAGTTAGTTATACACCAAGAAACAAAGTGAAAAATGAAAGCCCTCCTTGACCTTTTTATTCTAACATTTTTCACCAATAATATCCCTTGATGTGTCAATTAGATTTTTTTAAATTTATTTTTTACTTTTGGGCATTCATTGAAGGTACAGAGAACCAGGTTATACTGATTGCATTTGTTAAGTAAAGTCCCACTTATAATTATGTCCTGCCTCCTGAAAAATATTTTTATTTATTTTTTGTTTGTTTTTCTTTTAATAATTTTTTTATTAAATCATAACTATGTACATTAATGCATTTATAGGGTACAATGTGCTGATTTTATATACAATTTGGCATGCTTACGTCAAACTGGTTAACTTAACCTTCACCCCACTTATTGTGTTAAGACATTTATACTCTACATTTAATAGATTTTACATGTACCTTTGCAATATGCACCATAGGTGAGGTCCCCCTGATTACCCTTTCTCCACCTGGCCTCTCCCCTCCCCTCCCCTCCTCTCACCCTCCTCTTACTTATTTCATCTTGGGATATAGTTGTGTTTTACCTTTCATATGAAAGTGTGGGTGATTATATATTGGTTTCATAATTATACTGAGTACATTGAATACTTTTTCTTCCATTGTTGAGATACTTTACTAAGAAGAGTATGTTCCAGCTCCATCCGTGCAAACATAAAAGAGGTAAAGTATCCATCTTTTTAAAGGCTGCATAATATTCCATGGTATACATATACTACAGTTTATTAAACCATTTATGAATCTATGGGAACCTGGGCTTCTTCCATGACTTGACAATTATGAATTGGACTGCAATAAACACTGTGGTGTAAATGTCTTTGTTGTAAAGAGAGTGCAGAGAGAACACTTGAAGAAATTGGTCTGGGAGAATATTTTTAGGAGGACCCCCACAGGCAATTGAAACAACCCAAAAATATATTACTGGGAGTCAATCAAACTAAAAATCTCTCCACAGCCAATAACACAGTAAATAAAGCAAGTAGACAGCCCTCAGAATAGGCGAAGATATTTGCAGGTTATGTTTCTGACAAAGGTCTGATAACTAGAATCCACAGTGAACTCAGACTAATTAATAAGAAAATAACAAGTGATCCCATTTCATTGTGGGCAAGAGACTTAAAAAGAAGCTTCTCTAAATTCTTTCTAAAAATAAATATGTAGCAAATCTTACTTATATAAGAAATAACACTATGAAATATCACCACAAACCTGTGAGAATGGCTGAAGTAAATAACACACACAACATTAATTGCTGGCAAGCATGAGAAGAAACTGGAGCTATCATATATTGTTATTTTGTAAAGCAGTTTTTGCCTATTTATTTAAAAACTATAAACATCTACTTACAATAAAACCCAAAACTTATACTCCTGTGCATTTATTCCAGACAAATGAAAATATACATCCATACAAAATTCTATATGCAAATGTTAATGGCAGCCTCATTTGTAATAGTTAATAAATATAATAAATCAAAATGTACAAGAATGTTATACGAATACTATGGAATGTTACTCAGGAAAAAGAAACAAATGATGAATAAATGTCAATACTTGGATAATTCTCAAGGACAATATGATAAATGAAAAAAGTTAATCCATCAGGTCACTTATGAAATATGTTTGAATTTACAAAATCATATAGACTGGGGAAAATTTTGTGTTTGCTAATAATGATTAGGGATGAAGAAAAGGACTCAATTAAAAAGAAGAACTGCAGATGCATTTAACTAATGAATATTGATGGAAAAATACTAAAAAACATTTTGGATAATAAATTACATCTACACATAAAAATTATATATCATGATCATGTAAGTTTATCCAAGGGACACAAGGCTTGTTTAACATATTCAGATCCATATATATAATATACTATATCAGTTGAATCTAAAAGAAAGACCATATGATCCTCTCAAAGGATGGAGGAAAACATTTGACAAAATTCAGCATCCTTTTCTAACGAGAACACTTATGAAAATAGGTATAATTTGCACATGCCTTAAGCTGATTGCAGCTATCTATGACAAAGCCACAGCTAACATAATACTGAAGGGAGTAAAAATAAAAACATTTCCACTTACAGAGACAAGAATGTTCACTATCACCACTACTATTCAACATAGTGCTGGAAGTTCTAGACAATGCAATCAGGCAAGAGAAGGATATAAATGGCATCCAAATGGGGGGCAGAGGTGTCCAAATGCTTTCTCTTTGCTCATGATATGATCTAATACTTAATAAGTGATTCAACCACAAAAGTCCTAGAAGTGATCAGGAAATACAATGTCTCAGGGTATAACATCAGTTCCACAAATCAGTAGCCTTTGTATACACCAATAAAAGCCAAGTTGAGCAGCAAATCAAGGACACAATCCCCTTCACTGTAGCTTCAAACAAAATATAATATTTAGGAATATACCTACCAAAAGATGTGAAGGATCTTCACAAAGAGAATTATGAAACCATAAGTAAAGAAATTTCAGAATACATTAACAAATGGAAAGAATCAATATTGTCAAAATGTCTATTCTATCCAAAGCAATCTACAGATTCAATGCAATTGTGATTAAAATACCAACATTTTATTTGGAGGAACTGGAAAAAATATGACTTTGTTTTGTATGGAACCAGAAAAAAACTCTTACAGTTAAGGGTATTCTTAGTAATAAAATCCAAGCCAGAGCCATCACTCTATCAGACTTCAGGTTACATTACAAGTCCATAGTAGTCAAAACAGCATGGTTTGACATAAAAGTAGAGACATAGATACATGGAAAAGAATATAAAACCAAGAGATGAAGCCAGTCTCTACTTTCTATATTATCTTTGATAAAAAACAAAATCATACACTGGGGAAATGGTGCTTAGATAATTGGAAAACCACATGTAAAAGGCTGAAACTTGAACCCACATCTTTCACCACTTACAAAAATTTACTCAAGATGGATAAAAGATTTAAATCTAAAACAAAATGATAAAAATATGAGAAGAAAGTGAGGGAAAATATATTGATGATGTTGGACTAGGGAAAGATTTCATGACAAATACTTCTATAGCCATCATAACAAAAACAAAAACTAATAAATGAGACTAAATTAAGCTGAAAAGCTTCAGCACAGTCAAGGACAGAAGAAGAAGAAGCAAAAAGAAAAGGAAAGCTTCAAAGTGGAAAAAGATATTTGTAGAGTATTAATCTGACAAAAGGTTGATAACTAGAATATACAGAGAACTCAAATTAATTAACAATAAAAAGAACAAACAATCCCATCTACCTTTGGGCAAGAGATATGAACAGAAACCTCTATGATGAAGACAAATATTTCAAAAAAAATGCTCATTGTCCCTGATCATCAGAGAAATATAAATAAAAACCACCCTGAGATATCACCTAATCCGAGTGAGAAGAGCACACTTCATAGTCTCAAAGCTGCAGATGCTGGTATCGATTTGGAGAGAAGGAAATACTTATACACTTTGGTGGAACTGCAAACTAATTCAAACTTTTTGGAAGGAAGTATGGAGAATCCTAAAAGAACTCAAATTAGACCTCCCAATTGATCCTACAATCACATTACTAGGCATCTATCCAGAAGAAAAACAATCATTTTATCATAAGGACATTTGCAGTAGGCTGTTTATCACAGCTCAATTTACAATTGCCCAAATGTGGAAACAACCTAAATGCCCGCCAACCCAGGAATGTATTTACAACCTGTGATATATGTATACCATGGAATACTATTCAGTCTTTATGAAAGATGGAGACTTGGGCAAGAATATGAGGAAAGGGGAGAGGAAGGGGAGGGGAGGGGGAAGATGGGCAGAGGGAGGGTGATTGGCTGGATCATGCCTATGGTTCATCCTATAAGGGTACTTGTGAATATTTCTAAATGTAGAATATAAATATCTTAACACAATAACTAAGAAAATGACATGAAGGCTATGTTAACCAGTTGGATAAAAGTATTTCAAATTGTATATAGAAACAGCACACTGTACCCCATGATAGTATTAATGTACGCAAATATGATTTAATTAAAAAAAAGAAAGAAAGATGGAGATTTTACATCTTTTGTATTAACCTGGATAGAGTTGGAACTCGTTTTTCTTAGTAAAATATGACAGGAATGGAGACGAAAGAATTCAATGTATTCAATCCTAATATGAAGCCAGTAGACGATCTAATGCATACCTTCATGACAGAAAACTCAAATCATTCCAAGTGGGGGGCAGGATAACAAGGGAGTGGAGACAGGGATGAGTGGTTATGGTGTATAACATATGTCTTAGGGACAGGACACAGTTATAAGTGGGACTTTACATAACACTTGCAATCAGTGTAACTTAATTTCTTGTACCCTCAATGAGTCTGAAACAATAAAAAAAGAATGGGAGGTTAAAGGAAGATGACCTTTCACTTCTGGCTTGGAAATTTTCATTTGAGAAGTCTGCTGTGACCTTGATGGATCTTCCCCTTTATATCAGTTGGTGCTTACTTCTAGCTACTTGCAGAATTTTCTGTTACCTCTTGACTTTGGACAGGATCATTACATCTTGGATAAGGTCTCTTTGAATTGAGACAATCTGGAGTTCTATATCCTACTGAAAGTATTGTGTCAGAGTCCTTGGTAATACATGGGAAAGTAAAAATGGAAAAATAAAAATGCACTAAAATGAAACATAACAAACAAATAAAAACCTTAGGAAAGATATTGGAAAAAAAAAACAAAGAATAACAAGAGCAGGAAAACTGTAGCAATAATGGAGCTTTTCCATTCTTGAGATATTTTACTTAGGAGAATGTTACACAAATCCATCTAGGTTAATGGAAAAAACATAAAGTTCCCATACTTGTATGACTCAGTAGTATTCCATGGTATACATATACCACAGTTTATTAATTAATTCATGTATTAAACCACTTAGGTGGTTTCTGAATCTTTGCTATTGTGAATTGAGCTGCTATAAACATTCCAGTGTGAGTATCTTTAGGATGAATTTTTTTGTTTGTTTCTTTTATTCTCTGAGTATATCCCTGGTAATGGGATTGCAGGATCAAATGGAAGGGTTTTTTTTTTTTTTTTTTTTAGCTCTGTGATTATTCTACATACTTTTTTTCCAAATAAGTTTTCCCCTCTCTTCACACCCATGCCAGTACAGTATATACAGCTTTGGGACCTTGTGATGTGGGCTATTCTTTCTGGGATAAGGTGGTATTGATTTGTATTTTTCTGGTGATTGGGATGATGAACATTTTTTCATGTGTTTGTTGGTCATTCATAAGGAAAACTGAGGCATGATCTTTAGCATAAGACTTGCTTCCTGCTTGAGAGACCTAGAAAATCACGAGATTGTTTTGTGAGTTGTATATGTATACAAGATCATAAAACTGGCCTCTAAGAGAGAATGTATATGTGAAGTATGGAAGTACCAAGCCTAATAGTATGGCAAAGATTCTCTAGATACCATAGATCTCTTGATGCTGGAGGCAGAGATTGTGCCTACAGTCTGTGGTTTTGTAAAAGAGAAGGTGGAGACATTCTATATGACTTTCTTCATGTCCTCCCTAAACAGTGCTAATGTGGGACAAGCAGCTTTTTTGATATAAATACCGTTTTACGGGTATTTTTATGGCTTTTAAGAAGCCCAAATAATGGAAAAGTTCCATTAGTGCTACCGTTTTCCTGCTCTTATTATTCTTTGTTTTTTTTTTCCAGTATCTTCCCTAAGGTTTTATTTTATTTATTTTACTGTTTTATGATAATAAATACTGACCCAAGATTTGCTTGGGAAGGCTTCTCTCAGAGTTCCTCAGTCCCCCAACACTGACTTTGTGTCAAGTCTCTTCACTTCTTGTCTGAAAACCCTCTCATCTGGCAACCTACCAAACTCTTTTATCTGGTGACCCTGATGTGACCAGACCCATGTGATCAGATAGATGACAAGACTGACATGGCAGGAACAGCAATTGCAGGGACAACTTAGACATTCATCAGGCTAAAGGAAGAAATCCAAAGATACACTCAGGACAGGGAATCTCTCTTTTACTGAATTAATTTCAGGGGACTTTTAAAACATGGGACAAGAACTTTCAAGAAAGCAACTTTTGTACATTGCTACACTAAAACAGCTGCTAAAAACTGCTGATTCCATGCTTGACAAAAAATGCTTCATCTTACTTTTGCCAACTGTGACTGCATTGTCCTCGGTTCCCGTGGTTCCCGTTCAAAGGAACCTTGGACTTAGATCTATGGGAACAGGTTGACCATGTACTTAAACTACAAGACACCAAAGGACAGAAAATTCATATTTCTACCCTCACTGCATGTATCCTTATTAGGGATGCTTTTATGCCTTTGTCCATTTTCTGACACAAAAGAAGAAAGTTCAAGAGTAGAAAATAGCATTCAAGAAATGTTAAAGAGTACTCCCACCTTGGCAAGTCAAAATCACTCCTGCCCTTCACCACCTCTGGTGGAGCTAGATCCCATTCCTCCTAATCAAACTGATGAGGAATTTTCCCTCCACCAATGCCTAAAAAAATAGCGTTTTTTGGCAGCTTCTTCTTCTGACTGAGAGTCTTAAGGTTCTGGCAGCAAATAAAAAAAGAAATTCAAGATGCCTATAAATAGTTTTAAAAACAAATTTATCAGCATGGATTAATAACTGCACCTGAAAAAATACTAACTAAAGCCCTCATTTCCTAACACTCAAAATGTTCAATTTTCCAATTGAATTAACTTTAAATAGTTAACAATCATTATTAGGCCACATTAATTGGCTTGGACCTACTTTAGGAATTCCTAATTATCAATTGTCTCATTTATTTGACACATTAAAAAGTGACCACAAAGGGTCTCCTCTGGTAAGTACTGTGTAAGTGCTGCCTGGGAAGCCTAGCAGTCAGTCACCTCAACAGACAGGTCCAGCAGTGCAGTGCTCTGATGCTTTTAGCAATGCTGCCACACTCCTAACGGTGATGCCATGAGATTTCTCCTTGAAGTCTTGGAGCTCTGTTCTCACACTCCTGTTGTCCCTAATCACTGTGGTCCACTTGCTTTATTCTGGCTGTACACTGAAAACTTTAGTCCTTGTCAGTTCTGATTTTGTTCTCAAGAAATATGGTGTTTCACTATCTGGTGTGTATTATTAAAGCTCAGGCCTCAATTCCAAGTGAGAGCCCATTGTGTGCATATTCTGCCTCATTAGTCTCAGTATGGGTACCAACCTATAACTAAAAAGCCATGAAATTTTACTGTAACATGCCCAGGCTGATGTATCTATCATCTTGACTCTAGAGAAAATTGGCCTTTGAATGAATCCTCGAATTATTATAATGATGATACCTTGTTTAAAATAACAAGTCTGGTTAAAATACTTAAGTTTGCTTTTTCTTGGTAGAACTTATGAGTTTAAAAGCAGTAATTAAAATTATATTTACATATATAATTTTCAAAATGTTAAAATGTTTAACAAAAAAATAATTTAAAATGATAACTAGAACCTGGGTAAATTGCTAAGGTAAATTACTTAGGTATTTAAAAAATTATACTTCTTTTGAGACAGAGTCTCAATCTATTGCCCTAAGTAGAGTGCCATGGTGTCACAGATCACATCAACCTCAAACTATTGGGCTTAAGGGATTCTCTTGCCTCAGCCTTCCAAGTAGCTGGGACTACAGGCTCCTGCCATAATGCCTGGCTATTTTTTGTTGTTGTTGAAGTTGTCACTGTTGTTTTTAGCTGGCCCAGGCAGGGTTCAAACCTGCCAGCCATGGTATACATGGACAGTGCCCTACCCATTTAGCAACAGGTACTGCTAAAAAAAAAAATAATATTTTGAATAAAAATGTATGTTTAAAAGTCAGCAAATATGAATCTGTTTGTGTATTTATGTATGTCACATGCCTGTGATATTTCACTATAAAAATATACCAAAAAGCTCTTATTAATTGGCTAAAAAAAGAAACAGAAAAAGTAAATGCTTACCTCAAGAATTTTATAAGAAAAATTAAAAAAACCCTCAAATCCTTTTTTTCCAGGTGACTGGGTATTATTTGTTAAATAAAATTAGTCATAAACCTGTTATTAAAGTTCAGATGTTTAAAGATTATAAAACTGGCACTTCTGTAACATTTCTAAATTTTGTTGAATTTGACTATGAATTAACTTATGTTCTTGATTTTTAGCCTCTAAATTCTGAAGTCAGATAAGTAAGTGGCTATGGTGAGGCCTAGGGACATGTTCTCCTTGCTTAAGACAGCAGCTACAAGGCAGAGTCTAGCCCACATGGTCCCTTCCCTCCTCTATCTTTGGCCTCTGGCTATTCTGAGAAAATGAACCCTTCAGTCTTCCTGTTTTCAGTATTGAACTATGTACCTAGTAAATCAATTAAAAACATAGATAGATCCTGTCCTTTTCATCCATCTTTGATACCACATGGCCATGTGAGACTTAGGAAGACAAAGAGATTTCAGAAATGGTGCTTTTCTGATCTGCTTCTTTATTGTCATCATTGTGTTCGGATGATGGATGTGTCATCTGACCCAATGACAGAAGAAGCAAGATGAACCATTTTCTTATGTTCACTTAACAATGTCAAAAAAGAAATTTGGGGAAGATGTATGGAAAATGGAGCCCTGATCTTTAGCATAAGACTTGCTTCCTGCTTGAGAGACTTAGAGAATCATAGGAATGTCATGTGGGTTGTGAATTTGCAGGATATCAGAAAACTGGCCTCCAAGAGGGAATGTATATGTGTAGTGTGGCAATACAAAGCCTAATAGTATGACAACAAATATCTAGATTCCAAAGATGTCTTGATGGTGAAGGCAGAGGTTGTGCTCAAGGTCTGCAGTTTTGCAGAAACAAAGGTGGAGCCATTCTATCTGACATCTGACCTTTTCTTAGTCCTCCTTAATCAGTGCTAATGTTGGACAAGCAGCTTTTGTCTACTTCTTCCTGTTTTATGATAATAATTATGGACCTGAGGTTTGCTTGGGCCAGCTCCTCCCAGAGGTCCTCAGTTACCCAATATGGACTTTGTGTCAAGCTTCTTCATTCCTTGCATCAAAACCTCCTCATCTGGTAACCCAAAACTCCTTTAGCCATGTGTGTGTTCTCGTGGGAAAGGATTCTGTTCATGTATGTCTTTTGCCCAATGATTAATAGGGTTGTTCTTTTCTTGTTGATTTTCTTCAGTTCTTTGTAGATTTCAGTTATCAGCCCTTTGTCAAATTAGTAATGTGTGAATATCTTCTCTCATTCTTAAGGTTTTCTATTTGCCTTGGTGATTGTGTCTTTAGCTAGCTGTGCAGAAGCTTTTTAACTTGATGAGATCTCACTTATTTATTTTTGTTGATTTTGTAATTGCCAGTGGTGTCTTTTTGATAAATTCTTTCCTGTAGCAAATATCATAAAGAATTTTTCCCATATTTCTTCTACAATTTTTATTCTTTTATGTCATAGATCTTTGTATCATAAATATTTTATCTATTTTTAGTTAATTTTTGAATATCATGAGAAGTGAGGGTCCAGTTTCAGTTTTTGTATTTGGCTTACAAATTCTCTCATCACAAATTATAAAATAGGAATTCTTTTCCCCAATTTATTCTTTTGTTTGGTTTATCAAAATCAGATGTTGATATAAGTCAGGCTTTAGCTCTAGGTTGTCAATTGTGTTCCATAGATCTATGTCTCTTTTTTGTGCCAATAACATGCTGTTTTCATCACTGTGGACTTGTAGTACAATCTGAAATCTGGTAACGTGATGCCTACTGATTTTTTCTTTTTATTCTATAGAATTGTGTTGGCTATTTGGGGTTTTTTTGGGGGGGGTTGGTTCCATATAAAATGAAGAACTATTTTTTCATGTTTTTCAAAGTATCGCATTGGTATTTTAAGGAAAATTGTGTTAAATCTGTAAATTGCTTGCGGTAATACCGACTTTAATAGTGTTGATTCTTCCCAGCAATGAAAATGATATGTCTTTGTTAATGTTTTCTGCTCTTTCTTTTCTGAAGGTTTCACGTTTTTCACTACAGAGATCTTTCATATCCTTTGTTAAGTATATAATAAAGTATTTCATTTTCTTTGAAGCTACTGTGAAGGGTATTGTGTCTTTGATTTTACTCTCAGATTGATCCTTGTTGGTATATATGAAGGGTACTGGTTTGTGAACATTGACTTTATATCTGACATGTTACTATATTTTTTGATCACTTCCAGGGGTCTTGTGTTTGAGTCCTTTGTGTTCTCTTAGTATAAGATCATATCAGCAAAGAGCAAAATTTTGACTACCTTTGGTCCTATTTGGATACCTTTGATATTGTCTACTTGCGTGATTCCTTTGGCAAGGACTTACAGCACTATGTTGAATAGTAGAGGTGATTGTGGGCAGCCTTGTCTTATTCCAGTTCTAAGCAGAAATGTTTTCTCCATTCATATAATATTAGCTGTGGGTTTGCTATAAGTGGCTTCTATTCATTTAAGAAATGCCCCACTTATTCTCATTTTATTAAGTGTCCTTATAAGAAAAAAATTATGCTGTATTTTTAAAATGCTTTTTCTGCATCTATTGAGAGTATCATATGGCTTTTGTTTTTGCTTCTGTTTATGTGATGACTAACATTTATGGATGTGTATATATTGAAGCAGTCTTTTGTCCTTGTGATAAAGCCAATCTGCCCATGATGTATTATATTGTTTATTTGTAGCTGTTTTTTTTTTTTTTTTAGTATTTTGAATCAATATTCATTAGTGATATTGGTCTGTAGCTTTATTTTTTGTTAAGTCTTTTCTTGGTTTTGGTATGGGGGTGATAATTGCTCTGATTTGTATTTTCCTGGTGGTTATTGATGTTGTGCATTATTTAATGTGCTTATTGATAATTTTTATGTATTCTTTGAAGAAATGCCTACTTAGAACTTTTGATTACTTTTTTAACTATAAAATGCTATTTTTCAATTTTTCAATATATATTAAGGTTTCTACTAACTGTCCATTTTGACATGAAAAATAAGTTGTGTTATTCCACTATTGAATACATTATAGAATACATCATTGTGATGGTTAGTTTTGTTTGTGTGCTCGACTGGGATATGGAGTGCCAAGATATTTGTAATACATTATTTCCAGAAACTTCTATAAGGATATTTCCTGAAAGGATTCACATTTGAATCAGTATACTGAGTAAACATGTTCACCTTCACTAATGGAGGGTTACATTATCCAATACATGAGGGTCTGAGTAGAATAAAGAAAAGGCAGATTTGATTTCTCTTCTTGAGCTAAGACATCCATATTCTCCTGTCTTCATACATCAAAGCTCTTGGTTCTTGGGATTTCACAATCAGATATAGATTTACATCATCAGTTTCTCTGGTTCTCCAGGTCACACTTGTCATACTGTGGAACTTCTCTGTCTTCATAATCATATGAGCCATTTCTACAATAAATATCTCTTTAGAAAGATAGAAAGATAGATAGATACATATGTACATGCATAGATCCTATTGATTTGTTTCTCTACATAACCACAAATTATAGTCATGCCAAGATAATCATATAGTTGAAAATGAATAATCAACTGCAATTACAGTAAATGAAATAGCAATTAGATATACTTTCTTTTTTCAAATTACTAGCTGGTTGTATTCCAGAAAAGAATAATCCATTTTTATCTTCTTCATGACTTTATACGTTTATTGACTTAATACTGATTTTCTTTCATTTGTTTCAAAAACTAGAAGCAATTATTTTAATTTTAGGCCACTTTATTGAGTTATAATTCACAAACAAAAATTGTACATATTTAATGTATACAACTTGATGTGTTTGAAGATAAGTGTAACCAGATGCAAACATCACATATTCTATGCCAT
The DNA here is from genome assembly GCF_000181295.1 of Otolemur garnettii. Lineage (NCBI taxonomy): Eukaryota > Metazoa > Chordata > Mammalia > Primates > Galagidae > Otolemur > Otolemur garnettii. The sequence continues at coordinate 827,661 of NW_003852570.1, forward strand.
AAACTTAACCATAAACTCCAAAAGTTACCTCTTATCTTCCTTATTATCGATATTACTATTTCCTGATATGAACACATAAGATATAGCCTCATAAAAATTTTTAAGTATAAAATGCAATATTGTTAAGTATAAGCACAGTACTCTAGGGCTTCTTCATATTGTACAAGAGAAAATTTTTTTCCCTTTACCTAATACTTTCACATTTTCATTCCTTCCCCCTAGATTCTGGCATATAGCATTCTACTTCTTCTTTCTACAAGTTTGACTACTCTATATTTTTCATGTAAGTGGTATTCTGTAGTATTTGTTCCACTGTAGCTGGTCCATTTTGTTTAGTGTAATATCCTTCACATTGCTCAATATTGTTACATATGTCAGTGTTTCCTCATTTTTAAAGGCTGAATAGTATTTTGTTGTATGTGTATACAGTATCACATTTCTGTATGTGTTTATTCATTGATGAACATTTAGGTTGCTTCTGTGTCTTGGCTTTTATGAGTAATGCTGCAATGAACGTGGAACCAAGAAGATTTATTTTTGAAATCCTAAGTTCAATTCTTTTGGACATATACACAAAAGTGAATTGGTGAATTATATTGTTATATAATTCTACTTTTAAGCTTTTTAAGGAACCTCCATATTATGTTTATAGTAGCTACACCAATTTACATTTCCAACAACAGTATATAAGTTTTCGCTTTTCTCTACACCCTTGACAACAAGGGAGGAAATATCCATCCCAATAGGTGTAAAATAATATCTCCTACTTTCCTGATGATTGGTAATGTTGAGAACCTTATCATATACCTTTGGTAATTTGTATGACTTCCTTGTAAAAATATGTTTTCAGTTCTTTTGCCCATTTTTTAAATCAGATTTTTAAAATCAGCTTCTTCTCCTCCTCCTTTTCTTCCTCCTTCCTTCTCTCCTCCTCCTCCCCTCCCCCCTCCTCCTCCTCCTCCTCCTCCTTCTTTTCTATTGAGTTTTAAGAGTTACTTATCCATTTTAGATATTAACTCCTCATTAGGCAAATTGTTCACAGATATTTTTCTACTATACTATAATTTCCTTTTCTGTTTTGATTTTCTTGTTGTTTTCTTTTCTATTTAGAACATTTTAAGTAAAATATTTTCCCCCTCTGTATAGATATCTAGTAATGGGATTGTGGGATCAAATGGAGGGTTTATTTTTTAGTTCTTTGATGATTATAAATACTCTTTCAATAACAACTGTATTAGTTTACAATCTCACCATGAGAATGTTCATTGCAGCTCAGTTTACAATTGCCAAGACATAGAATCAACCTAAGTCTCCATCAACTCATGAATGAATTAATAAACTGTAGCATATACATACCATGAAATACTATTCAACCATAAAAATATGAAAATTTTACATCTTTTCGTATGTACCTGGATGGAGTTAAAGAACGTAATTCTTAGTAAAATATAACAGGAATGGAAAAGCAGGTATCCACTGTATGCAATACTTATTATAAAACCAATAGATAAATAAGTATACACCACATGAGAGAAAAACACAATTGAATTCAACTGGAGGGGAGAAGGGAAAGAGGAGAAGGAAGGCACTGGTAAGCTCTCACCTAATGAACACAATGTAGGAGGCATACAGTACACCCCTGTGTGAAGGGCTCAACTAAACTTGAACTTTACCTAAAAAAGACAATGTAACCTAATCATTGGTACCCTCATATTAATCTGAAATGAAAGAAAGAAAGAAATATTTTTAGATTAATGTAATCTCACTTGTTTATTTTTGCTTTTGTTGCCTGTGCTTTTAGTGTCATAGCCAAGAAATTGCTAAGAATGATGCCACGAAGTTTTCCCCTATGTTTTCATCCGAGAGTTTTATGGTTTCAGATATTATGTTTGAGCCTTTAATTCATGTTTAGTTGATTTTTCTGCTTGGTGCAGTATAAGTGTCCAATCTTTTTTTTTTTAATGTAGATAGTCAGTTTTCTCAACACTATTTATTGAAGAGACACTCTTTCCAATCAATATACAATTTTGTCACATTTTTGAAAGATCAATTAACTGTATATGTGAGAAATTACGATTGCCTTTTCTTATTTTTCATTTGGTTACTTGCTTCTATATTATTGAATTTAAGAGTCATTTATGTGTTCTATATCAAATTTGTCATCAGTTATGCTTTGCAAATATTTGCTCTTATTCTGTGAATTATTTTTCACTTTGTTTATATTATCCTTTGATGAACAAAAATTTTTAAATTTAGTAAAGTCCAATTTATACACATTGTATTTTGTTACTTGGGTTTTTAATATAATAGCTAAGAATCCATTGACAAATCCCAAATAATAAATGTTTCCCTGTGTTTTCTTCTAAAAGTTTTATAATATAAGATCTTTAATATAGGTATTTGATTCATTTTGGCCAAATTTTTATATATAGTAAAATTTATCCTGGAATCATTTGTTAAGTAGTCTATTCTATTCTGTTATGGAGTGGTCTTGACAATCTTGTCAAAATCAGTCTTTGTATATGTGGGTGTGTGTATCCTGAATGTTTTCCATACTCCACTATCCTGTCAGTAGAAGTAAGGACATAGTTGTTGAGATCATTAATTTTATGTGTCAACTTAAGTTAGTTAAATGATTCTCCAGAAAGCTGGCAAAATATTTTTTGGTGTGTCTACAAGGATATTACTGGAAAAAAAAAGTATTTTAATTAAATAACTGAATAAAGAATATCCACCAGCAACAATGTAGATGAACATCATGAAATCCACTGAAGGCCTTGGTAGAAAAAAAAAATAGAAGAAAGGAAAGTTCTTGTTCTTTCTTCTTGAACTAGAATATTCATCGTCTACTCTTAAACATCAGAGCTCTAGCTTCTTGGGTCTTCAGACTTCAGGACTGAGGTGTGTACTTATCTCATACCCTTACCCTCCCCATCAGACCATAGGCCTTCAGCCTCAAAGTATATTACACCACTCATTTTCCTGGTTCTTCACTTTACAAATGGCATATTGTGGGACTTGGCCACTATAATCACATGAGCTAATACCCATAACAAATATCATATATTGGTATATATTCTGTTGGGTTTGTTTGTCTGGAGAACCTTTATTAATACAAATTTTGGTACAGAGAGTGGTTCTGAAGGAACAGAATTTTAAGAAGCATTTTCTGAATTGGTTTCGGGGTTTATAGAATTGGCACTGTAATCTAATTAGATTTAAAAACCCTGATGACTCTATTTCCAATGGTAAATAGAATGCAAACATCTATGTCTTGAACCATTTTTAGAAATATGCAAAATATTTGTATCAGATACTCCTAATAACTACTTGTAAGAAGAAAGGAGCTAAGTAATTCTGTATATGATATTTTAGATCATTTTTGAGAAACTAAGGAAAGAATTGATAGAGCTTCTAATGTTCCTGAACAAAGTGCAGAAAAAAAAAGAAGGAGCTCAGGTGTTCCAATTCCAAGATTAAGGACCAAATCAATGACAAGAAGCTTTTAGGTGTACTCTGAAGAATAGTCTTATATATTGTTTATTTTTTATTAAATTATAACTGTATACCTTTATGGGGTACAGTGTGATGATTTTATATACAATGCTTAAATCAAACTGATTAACATAGCCATCACCTCACTTACATATTTTTTATGGTAACAGATTTATAACTTACTCAAATTTGTTTTCAAATGTACCCTTGCATTGTGCACATTAGGCGAGATCCCACCAAATGCCCTCCCTCTTCTCTCCACTCACCCTCCCATCTCTCTCCTCTCCTTCTTACTGAACTATATTTGTGTTTTATTATTCCTACGAATGAGTCAGTGAATATATATTGGCTTCATAATAGTATTGAGTACATTGGATACTTTTTGTCCCCATTCTTGAAATATTTTACTAAGAAGAATATGTTCCAACTCCATCTAGGTAAATATAAAAGATATTAAGTCTCCATATGAATGTTTATTGCAGCTAAGTTCATAACTGCCAAGTTGTAAAAGCATCCCAAATCCCCATTAATGGACAAACAATTTGTGGTATCTGTATACCATGGAATACTATCCAGTTAGCCTTATCTCTTACAGCAAAAGTACTGAAATTATTGAAAACTAAACTGCAATATCTCATCCTGTGATTGTCTGAATTACAAGACAAATTGAATTCTAAAATCATAGACTGTCCACTGTTAAAATGAAGTCATCGACTGAGAAAGAATGGGATACTCTAAGTTGGGATGCGAATGTGCTAAGAGCCTGATGAAATTGGAGACGTTGAGATCCTAAATTCTGATGAGTCCTTTTTGCCAGTGAAAGAGGTCTCCCCACCCTCAATATCAGTGGCATCTTCACTCACAATTGTAGTAGTCTTTACACCTACAATGGTATTAGCCTTTCCACCTCCATGTGATGGTATTAACCCTACATTGCCTAAAGAAATGGTAATTACCTAGCCTGAACAGATTTCATGGAACACAATGCTAATTCTCCTCAGGATGTACCCACACCACATCTCTTTTCTTCTAGACTTATAAGTACACTCACGTTTCAACAGGATCTTAAAGGTGAGTAGAAAGTGTGATATATAAGGAGGTTTGCTACATTCCAAAAGAACCACTTGAGTTTTCTAATATATAATGAGAAATTAAGGGAAAATGTATGGGAAAAGATATTAAGAGTATAGATAATGAAGGAAGAACATGAATTTTGATCTGACTGCATATTTATATGGGCCCACTAATCAGATATTCTGCATTTGATATTGCAGCTAATGGAGTTAGCAATGACTCTATCAGTTTATTTTGTTGGTTAGCTGAAATATGGATTGAAAGATGGCCCACTCTAAGCATATTGTAAATCCCCACACTTCCTTGGTTTAACATAGAACAAGATATTCAAAGGCTTAGGGAGATTGCAATGTTTTAGTAGATTTGTCATTTAAGCCCTATTTAACCTAGGAGGGTCCAGAAGATAGATGTAAATTACATCAATACACTGATATTTAAATTTGTTAGGGAAGCCCTAGAATCCTTTAAAAGCTCTGTCATCATTTTCTTTGTAGGGAATATCCTACAGTGGAAACCGCAGCCACCCCAGATTGAAAAACCTACATGAAATGGAAGTAATTGGACCCCAGGGTGGAGGAAATCACCTATCAAATTCAGGATCAGTGTAGTTACCATAATGAATGATAGAGTCCAAAGTTCAATCCAAATAGTCTGACTCACACAGATTTATGGCATTGTATTGTTAATCAGGATGTTCCTAGAAATGAAACAGATAGGAAAACTACTAAATTCTTAAATTATGTGTATAAGCAAAAAAAAAAAAATTGAGATCAAATAAACAGAAGTCTAATTAAAATACTTAAAAACAGAAAGCATGTAATTTCAATTTCCAGGAGAGCATATTTAAAGATCTAGAACCCCTTAAGTGAAGGGAAGGCTAAGTCCCAGTAAAGAAGGACCTTCATATACCACTGAAAATTTATACTGTGAATCTTTCTCCCAGATTTCTTGAAAGTAAGCTAAAGTATTATAATGATGAATTAGGGAAAAGAAAATAATCAGACTTTTAAGGGACCGTTGCATGCAAGTGCCTTTGTAGTAGGAAAGTTCAAGTGGAAGCCATTAGAACTGCCTTTACCTAGGAAAATAGTAAATCAAAAGCAATAGTGCTTTCCTCAAGGGATTGCAGATAGTAGAGCCACCATTAAAAACTTGAAAGATATAAGGATGTTAACTACCACCACACCCCCACTCATCACTCCTATTTGGCCTGTGTTGTTCATGTGGTGCTTAATATTGAAATCTGAAGCCCCGAGCTCTTTTTTTTTTTTTTCCTTTCCCCACTTCATCCAGGGACACTGGTGTGTTTGGTTTGGAGACCGCTAAATAATGTTGAGAGTTTACTTTAAGCCCTGTGAAATAACCTTTGCATTTGCTATTTTTCTGTTGAGCCAGAATTGGTAGTAGAGAAGGCATATAGAAACAGAAGATGTGAAAATTTGCTTTTATTTAGGATTTGCCTCATAGCTGAACGTGAATTGAAATGGAGATATGGGTATGAGAGACTTCCTATAAAATATCCTTCATGCCAAAACCTTTACTTCATTATTTTTTTTTGAGACAAAATCTCACTTTGTCACACTTGCTAGAGTGCCATGGCATCATAGCTCATAGCAAGCTCAAACTCTTGGGCTCAAGTGATTCTACATCTCAGCCTCCCAAGTAACTAAGACTAAAGACATCTTATTCTTTACTTAAATTGTTTTTTCTTTCCAATTAAACATCTAATCATTTTTAATGAGAAAAGACACTTCAGACACAAATGATATAATGAAGACAGAAAGAAATACAACAAAAAAGCAAGAAAACAAGCAAAAAAGAAATAAATGCAAAAAGAATAAAGAAGAGAAAGAAAAAAATTAAAAAAAGAAAGGAAGGAAGGAAATTAAAGTATAAATCAACCATAATTTCATTATCCTTGCATTCACAGAAACCACCAAAATCATAAATATAATGTTGATAATGTGTTGTCTCACTAGCAGTATATTGTGAATATCTTTAATTGTATAAATAATCATCTACAACACCATTTTAAATGGTTACATAGTATTTATTCTTTTAATTGTATGCATTACAACTTATATTACCATTTAAGTTGTCACCAATATTTTGTTACTATAAACCACACTATGAAGAATATTTTTTGTAGCCAAATCTGTTTGTATCCTTAATTATTTCTTTCAGTTAGATTCCTAGAAGTTGAAATGTAGGGTCAAGCAGGGCAGAGCAAGATGGTGGACCAGAAAGATTGTTAACAAATCTTGTTAACCCCCAGGCTCAATTCAAGCACCACTCTGAGAGTCCGAAAATCACTGCAAAGGCACGACGATTTTTATTCATTCAAGCTCAGAGCCTGGGCTGCCCTTTAAGAAAAAGTGGGAACAACTCTTACAGACTATCAAGAAAGTCCCTTTATACCTCTCCCTCTTCCCTCCCATTAGACCATCCCACCCCATCCCCTTATTGGTAGGTAAACCATGTCTGTCCTAAACTGACAGGTACAGGGTGGTCGTGTTCAGGGTTAATTGGCTCAGGGACGAGTCTTCTTTGTCTCAGGTGAGCAAATGAGAAGGAAGGGATAAAGGTCGCAAGTGGGGTGAATGTAGAGTGACGAGTGCAAAAAGGGAAGGGGTCGCAAGTGGGGTGAGTGCAGAGTAGAGTGGCAAGTGCAAAAAGCGGAGGGGGTCCGGATGTGGGCTGAGTGCACAAGGGGGCTAGTGGGACAAAGGGGAGGGTATCAGGATGTGGGCTGTAACACCTAGGTATGATAAGGTCCTTGGTATGCGGTGGCCTATTGTTCTGAATAAACAGCAAAAGGAGGCAGTTTTACTTGTGACTTGAGTTAATTAATCTGTCTCCCACTTTGCCCCCTCTGTCTTGAACCTAGAGGAGCCCAATCATGGGCTTTTGACAAACTCTGGGTCTTCACTGGTATCAAGGGGGGTATAAGAGGATTGTAAGACTAGAAGTTGAACTCCATTAATTCTATTTTGAATGAAAACTAGTAGCTTATTGATTATACATGGACCAATTGTTATTAGCAGCAAAAGGATAAGGAGAGGGCCAGCTATAGTGGATAATAAGGTTGTTAACCAAGAAGATTTAGAAAACAGGCTTTCATACCAGCCTTGGGATTGTTCTCTTTCTAATTTTCGTTTTCAAAGTCCTTCTCAAACTAGTTCCATTGATTGTTTTACTACCCCTGAGTGATCTATGTAAAAACAGCATTCTTCTCCAAGGGCGGCGCATACCTCCTTATTGGAGAAGAAGTAAGTCTAATCCTCGCCTGTTTTGAAGAACTACCTCTGAGAGGGATGTTAGTGATTCTTGCAAGTGTGAGATGGATTTTTCTATTCTTTCTATATCTAAATCTATCGCAGCCCATAGGGCCCCATAATTTTTATCCTGTAGTACTAAAGAGGATATTCCAGTCCCTGCTCCAGCAACTCCAAGCCCCATTAGTACAACTAAAGTTATAGTTGTAACTGGTTCTCTTTTAACTTTATGCTGTTGGCTGTAGGTTTCATAAGCTAGATATAGCTTATCTTTGTTATAATAGGTAAGCCTAGGAATTAGTTGGACTAGGACACAAAAGTCACTGGTTCGTTTAAGACCATTACATTTAGACATGGGAGTAGACCCATGGAGCATGCCCACCAAGTGTTATTAGGAGGAATCAGGTATCCTACACCATCCCAGGTCACGGTGTTGGTGCATAAGTCTTGAGAAATGGGTCGTTGCTCTACACAAGTTCCTTGGCCTATAACTGACTATAGGGTAAGCCTGGGTCCTTGCAGAGTCCACCAGCACTCAGTGTGTTCGTTAGCATTAATGGGGTTCCCTGCCACTGCTATTCCCTCATAATAAGGTGGTTTTGTGTTTAGACAAAGCCAACATCCTTTAGTGAGGTTGAGCCGGTAGGCATTAAGTACCTGATAAGTGCTGATGATTATATTCCATACAGGGTCAGGGTCAGGTGTTAGGGCTGGAGTGGCTAGAGTAGCTAGAGTAGCTGCTATTTGAACTGGCACAGAAGTAGTAACTACAGGAGCAGCAACAGCGGCTGTTGGAAGTAGTACAAGGGGATTGAAAATGGGGTTTGGCCTTAATATCGTAGAAATTCACATTATGGGGAGACTATATAACTCATATTAGGAAGACAGCACCTGGGTCTGATTTTAACTTTAAGTAAAACTGCATTCCCCAGTCTCTCCCTACTTCCCATCCCCCTTGCATATTTTTACCCCTTTCTGTGAAGCTAATGCGGACAATGTCACATTTTGGATATTTAGAGAGGCAGGTACCTGGACAGGTGGAATATCTTTTTACAGTGATTGGATCATTTTCCTGTGTTGGTTTCTACCAGGTTTAGCCCGTGGTGACACAACTCCAGTCCTTACAGAAAAAGGAGTCTGCTCCCCCACATTTGTCTGAGAGGTGCCCTGGGCATACATAGAAGGTATCTGAAAAGTCTGGTCTACACCACAGTTGAAATTAAACAAGTCTTCCAAATCAAAATAGAGGTCTGGGAACCAAGTTCTTTTAGGATAGACTCCAGAAGTCTGGTATAGGATTTCCCCGGTGTCAGGCAGGAGTACATGCCAGGTTGTATGTAGAGGAGTGTGGGGCCTGGGAATAGTATTATATACATTTAACAGGATAGTTAGAACCCCTTTAACCACTCAAGCCTCCATGTTAGTTCTGTTTTCTTATCTTGATGCGCAGCAGGTTGACAGGGTCTTTAATGGCAGTACAACTCTGTGTCTGGGCATCTCATGGCCCCGGGAATGGGTGGACGTGGGAGGAGTGGATCCATGCATTGAGGCTGTCTACTTTCACAGCAGTTGGGGTGGTGAGGAACACCAAGTATGGACCTTTCCACTTTGGTTCCAGTGTCTCTGAACGGTGTCTCTGGACCAAAATGGAGTCACCTGGTTTGAAAGGGTAGGGGCTCAACATTAGTATGTTTAGCATATAGTTGTCTTAGCCTGGGCCAAATATCTGCAATTACAGTTTGGAGGTTTTTCAGGAACTCTCTTAAATCTGGAGTAGAGGAATGTTCTGTTTTAAGAGCAGGAAGTATAGGTGGAGGAACTCCATACATTATTTCATAGGGGGAACAATGTAATTTATAGGGAGTATTGCGTACCCTAAATAAGGCTAAAGGAAAGAGCATTACCCAGTTTTCACCAGTCTCTAAAGGCATTTTTGATAAAACTTTCTTTGAAATTCGCTTCACCCATTCTACCTGCTCAGAACGTTGAGGGTGGTAGGCACAGTGCAATTTCCAATCTGTCCCTAAAACTCGAGCTACCCCTTGGCTTACCTGAGAAACAAAAGTGGGTCCATTGTCTGACCCAATAGTCAAGGGGTATCCAAACCTTGGGACTATGTCTTCCAGCAGCTTCTGGACTACTTCATTTGCAGTCTCCCATTTTGTAGGGAAAGCTTCTATCCATCCTGAGAAAGTATCTGCAAAAATTAATAGATATTTATATCCATATTTTTCTGGTTTGATTTCTGTGAAATCTATTTCCCAGTGGGCTCCTGGTCTGTGCCCTCTCTGCCTGTGGCCTGTAGTGTTATGTCCTGGGCCTATATTAACCATGGGGCAGATTTTGCAATTGGTCCTAATTTCCTCTAACGTTTTCCATAAATGTCTAATATAATATGGAGAGGTACGGAGTACCTCCTCCATCTTCTGCACCCCCAGATGAGTCACCTGGTGCAGCTGAGAGAGGAGTTTAATAGTTATTTCTTTAGGTAAATGGATCTTATCTTCCACGAGCCACCACCCATCTGGTCTCATGGTCCCCTGGTGGCTTTTTGCCCATTATTTTTCTTGGTCAGAATATTTAGGAGAGTTCTCTAAAATAGGCTGAACCTGTGGAGCTGGAGTAACTAGAACAGTATTATTACTTAAGTTAACAGTTCTCTTGGCCGCTTCTCTGGCTGTTAAGTCAGCCAACCTGTTTCCTCATGCCACCTTATCAGTTCCTTTCTGATGTCCTGGACAGTGTACTACTGCCAACATTTTGGGGTGACACACGGCCCTGAGGAGAGCTTGGATTTCCTGTTTATTTTTAATGTCTTTGCCCTATGCCATGAGGAACCTTCTCTCTATATATATGGCTCTGTGTATGTTGACAGTAGCAAAAGTATACCTGCTATCAGTATAGATGGTAATTTCTCTTTTGTCTCTGAGCTCTAGGGCCTTTATGAGGGCTATGAGTTCGGCTTTTGGGGCAGAAGTTCCAGCCAGGAGGTACTCAGCCCAAAGGACTAAAGTGGCAGTGGTGACAGCTGCACCAGCTAGTCAAAGTCCATTGTCCATATAGCTGCTACCATCAGTGAATCAGACTTCTCCGGATGGAGACAGGGGGGTATCTTTTAGATCTTTCCGAGTTCCATGGACTTATGCCAGGACTTCTACACAGTCATGTAAGGGGTGGTTCTCAACCTCAGGTAGGAGGGTAGCTGGGTTTAGGAGCACAGGAGCCATGAAGTCAATCCTGCCGGGGTTGAGCAACAAAGTTTCATACCACAGAATATGGGCATTACTCAACTATCTATTTGGGGGCTGTTTGAGCAGCCCCTCAATGGCATGGGGTGCAGTAACTATTAGTGTTTGCCCTAGTACCAGCTTATCTGCATCATGTACTAGTTCGGCTACTGCTGCCACAATTCTGAGGCATGGGGGCCACCCAGCGGCCACAGTGTCTAACCACTTAGACAAGTATGCGACTGGCTGGTTCCAGTGTCCCAGGGGCTGAGTAAGAACTCCCTTTGCTACTCCTTTCTTCTCATCTACCTATAAACGGAAAGCTTTGGAGGGGTCAGGCAGGGTTAGAGCTGGGGCTGAGAGTAATGCTTGTTTCAATTCTTTGAAGGCATGGTCATGCTCCAACACCCATGCAAATGTTGCCCCCATTTTGGTTAGTTTATATAGGGGTCTAGCCAACTCTGCAAACCCTGGAATCCATAACCGGCAGTATCTTGCAGTTCCCAGGAATTCACGTACTTGATGTACGTTGCTGGGAGTTGGAATTTCCCAAATAGTCTGTGTTCAGGAGGAGGTTAGCCACCTTGTCCTCCTCGCAGTTTATAACCTAAGTAGGTTACTTCATGTTTACAGACCTGGGCCTTTTTGGGTGATATGCGATACCCCAAATCCCCAAGGTTTCTAAGTAACTCTTTGGTTGCCAAACGGCAGTGCTTTTCCGAGGCTGCTAACAATAAGTCATCAACATATTGTAGTACAGTCACAGTCTCATGGGCCCATTTAAACTCACTCAGATCCTCGTGTAGCACCTCCTCAAACAGGGTGGGCGAGTTTTTAAATCCCTGAGGCAATCTTGTCCAGGTTAGTTGACCGGTGATACTGCCCTCTGGGTCCCTCCATTCAAAGGCAAACAATGGTTGACAAGTAGGAGTGAGAGATAGGCTGAAAAAGGCATCTTTTAAATCAAGCACAGAGTACCAAGTTAAGGATGGTTTTAAGTTACTTAGTAAAGTAAAAGGGTTGGGGACCATTGGATGGGTATCCGTCACTCTTTTGTTCACTTCCCTAAGATCCTGTACAGGTCTATAGTCCCCATTTGGTTTCTTTACTGGCAAAAGGGGTGTGTTCCAAGCTGATTGGCATTTCTGGAGGATTCCTTGCTTTAAAAGGTGTTTAATATGAGGAGCTATGCCTCGCCGAGCATCCTGATTAATAGGATATTGTTTTATGGTGATTGGGGTAGCTCCTGGTTTTAATTCATCATGGATGGGGGGCACAGTGCGTAGCCCTCCCAGGCCCCCCTGTTTCTGCCCATGCATCAGGGAATTCTGTCATCCACTGTGTCACTAAGGGGTCCAAATCAATTCTATCTTTCTTTTCCAAGAGTCAGCGCTCATCTTCTAGTCTCAAGGTTAGGACGTGTATAGGGTGTCCTGACTCTCCCAGAAGCTGTACCTCTTCTTCTGTGAAGTGGATCTGGGCTTTCATTTTGCTTAAGAGATCGCATCCCAATAAAGGATAGGGACATTCAGGTATAACCATAAAGGAATGAGTCATTGTTCCATTTCCCAAGTCTACTTTCCGGTTGGTATTCCAAGAGTATAGTTTAGTACCTGTAGCTCCCTGTACTAAGGTCTTTCTTTCTGACAGGGTGCCTGTAGCCTTCTTTTGTACTGAAAATTGGGCTCCTGTATCTACCAGGAAGTTGGTCAGTTTTCCCTCCACCTTTAAATTTATCCAGGGTTCTGGGAGGGAATTCAAGCCCCGACCCTTTCAATCACTGTCTTCAGTTGTGACTGGGACTTTAGACATTTGGCGTTTCTGTCTCTTGGGGCATTCCCGAGCCCAGTGTCCTGATTCTTTGCAAAAAGCACATTGGTCATTCCTGAGAGGTGGTCCCTTTCTATTCCTTCATCTCTCCTCCTCCCTGCCTTTTAAATAAGGTTGAAGATGTTTTTCCCTATCTTCGGGAGGGGTGCTGGATGCCAGAAGAACCAGGGCGAATTTTCTGTTTCTGAGCCTTTCAACCTTCTTTTCCTTATCTTCTGGTGTTTCTCTATTGTTATACACTTTCTCTGCTGCCTCTACTAATTCTCTAAGGGTCTTCTCTCCCAATCTGTCTATTTTTTGTAATTTTCGCCAGATGTCAGGGGCAGATTGATTAATGAATGCCATGGTGACAGTGGACCAATGATCAGGATCTTCAGGGTCAAAGGGGGTCCACTGTCAAAAGGTATTCATTATAGTTTCTAGGAAAGCTGCTGGAGACTCATCTTTACCCTGTTTAATATCATATACTTTACTAAGATTTGTGGGCTTACGAGCAGCCGTTCGGAGGCCGGCTAGCAGAGTCTGGCGATAAACTCATAGACACTCCCTACCTTCAGCCTTGTTGTAATCCCACTTAGGGAGGCAGACTGGGAAGGCTTCATCGATGTCTGCCAACACCTGTGTGGGCACTCCTGTAGGGCCTAGGACATTTTGTCTGCTGGCTTGGATGATTCTTTCTCTTTCTTTAGTAGTGAAAATGACCTGTAAGAGCTGCTGTCAGTCATCCCAAGTTGGCATATGTGTGAACAGAACAGTTTTCAGTAAGTTAGTTAAACATTTGGGGTTATCTGAAAAAGAAGGGTTCTGAGCTTTCCAGTTGTAAAGATCTGAAGTAGCAAATGACCAATAATAGTACTGCCAATTGCCATCTTCATTGGGAGGGCTATGCACATGCAAGGGGAGAGCCACAGTCCTATCTTCATTTTGTGCCCCCCACCTACTTTGTGTCCCCTGTGCTGGGGGACCATCCGTTGTTGAATCAGGGGCAACTTGTGGTCCCTGGGCTCTGTGCTTCCTCTTTCTGAGGGGGGCTGTGGGTATATTCTCATGGTAAGGGGGAGGGAAGGGATCTTCTCTCCCTTGAAGGATAGGGTATTATTTTTTCTTAAGTTCGGTACCTTTATCCTTGGCTGCCAGTACCTCTGCTTTTACTAAGTATGGTGCCACCCACGGGAGGCGATCGATGACTAAGGACTCCCATACAATAATATATGGCATCTGATCAGGGTGTCCTCCTTCTGGCTGGAAAACCTTGTTCTTCACTGCTTTTATTAGAGGTAAGTGAAAAGACTCCTCCTCAGGCCACCCGACTCCAAAGGTGGGCCACTCATCAGTACAATATGTGTGTAGGCAGGCCTTTTTGATATCTACAGACAAGTTATGGGCCCTGGCCTTGATCTCCTTGAAATGCCCCAGGAGTAGTTCAATGGGAGAAGATGGTGTCTGTCCCATTTTCTCTCCAAAGTATAACAATAAACACACTAAGCCAACACTATACAAAATACCTACAAAAAGTAAAAATTTTCCCTTCCGGGTTTCCAAGCAAAATTGGAACTGGGTCAATGGTGGGGCCGCATCTGGTGGTCGTAACTCGCCTCATCTCTCCACCAATAGGATTACCTCTCCAGGCTCTAACGGAATGGGAAGGTCTGCTCCCCAAATACCCATAAAGGGGGTGGGCTTAGATATAGATTAACCTCTTTTGGCATAGGGAGCGTACGGTGTGAGAAAAGGTTTGACCCCCAATCCTTAAAAGGCTGATGAACAAGTGGCCAGAAAGCTGGGCCAATGAGTCTAAGGAAAACCAAGTCCTGGAGCCGTCCCACAACTGTTCCTGGGGGGCCAGTGGTGCATCTACACAGGTTAGGGGGTTTGCGCCCATATTGTTTGGGCCACTTTCTTCCCCGGTGGGGATGGAGATCTAGCCCTGGTATAAAGGACAATTTGGCTAGGTGATGAGGGACCCCTGTATAGGCTGAGAAAAGTTGTAGGATTGTATCCAGTCCCTCAAATCCTGGTTCGACCACTTGGGGGTGATGGAAAAATAGACGGGTAAGACACTCTGCAGAGTTGGTGGTTTGCACCCACCACAGAGTTACTGAGTAAAGGAAGCGTGGGAGACAGGACCAGCTAACCATCCCAATGGGGTGTTCCATGTGACAGCCCTCAGTGCTACACCTTTTGGATAAATGCCATGGGTATTCAGAATGATAAAGGGTTTCAAGTATACTAGAACATGTGGAGCAACTGCGGACCTTTGCTCGACAAAACAAACACTCACTCTCTGGATATGCAAACCTTATTATTAATTAGGCTCCCTTTCCTACGGATCTCGCATCCTGCTTCCATGACCAGGCTAATGGAGTTCCTTTTATTAGATCCGGGAGAGAAAACATTAGATTTTGTGGGGTTTGGGATAAGATCAAGGCAGATAGACAGTGTGAGAGTAAAAAGTAGAATAAGAAAGCGAAGACTGTGATTTCATCCGGGTCAAAATCAGAGAGGGTCCCCTGGAAGAATTGGGCTGTGATCCACTCAAAATAGTGTTTAGGGTTGAGGGACCAGGATCTCAATCAGTTCTCACAGAGACATCAGATGAAACACTGAAACCTGTAGTTTGAACACAAATAAGGTAAGTAGACCCCTTATAGGTTTAACTGGCAAGTTTTACACAGTGTCATATATATATATATATATATATATATATGAGTATATATATATGAGTGAATGTATTGAAGAAGGAAGAGCAATGGACAGTCCTTAAAATGCAAATAGAAACAAAAGAAAACTCACGCTTAAACATTTTAGACAACACACTGTCCGGACTCAAACCTACGCTGGCTCTGACCAAGTAGGAGACAAACACACTGTCCAGGGGGACTCGAACCCACACTGGCTCTGACCAAGTAGGAGACAAACACACTGTTCAGGGGGACTCGAACCCACACTGGCCCTGACTGAGTAGGAGAAAAGCACACCGTCCAGGGGGACTCAAACCCACATTGGCCCTAACCAAGTAGGAGGATCTTACCATGCACTGTGCTTCCTTCCTGGAGCGTCTCATCACCTGCCTTTAGACTGGTCCCTAGAAAACATATGTAGTAGGAGAAGACGTCTCCTCTCCCCACCCCTTCAGGGCTCGGGGCCATGGTGCGTCCACCTCCCCATTCAGCTGTGACCCAGAAACACAGATATAGAGGCCGACCACAAAAAAGACACTAGACAGCTTGCAAGTGGACAAATCTCACCGATTGGTGTCCTCCCATGTCGGGGGTGTCTCAGAGGGGCTAGAATCTTGGGACGAGCCCCAAAAATATTAACCCCCAGACACAACTCAAGCACCACTCTGAGAGTCCAAACATAGCTATAAAGGCACGATGAGTTTTATTCATTCAAGCTCAAAGCCTGGGCTGTCCTTTAAGAAAAAGCAGGAACAGCCCTTACAGACTATCCAGAAAGTCCCTTTATACCTCTCCCTCTTCCCTCCCATTAGACCATTCCACCCCATCCCCTTATTGGTAGGTAAACCATGTCTGTCCTAAACTGACAGGTACAGGGTGGTCGTATTCAGGGTTAATTGGCTCAGGGACGAGTCTTCTTTGTCAGGTGAGCAAATAAGAAGGAAGGGATAGAGGTCACAAGTGGGGTGAGTGCAGAGTAGAGTGGCGAGTGCAAAAAGGGGAAGGGGTCTGGATGTGGGCTGAGTGCACAAGGGGGCTAGTGAGACAGAGGGAAGGGTATCAGGATGTGGGCTGTAACACCTAGGTATGATAAGGTCCTTGGTATGCAGCAGCCTATTGTTCTGAATAAACAGCAAAAGGAGGTAGTTTGGCTTGTGACTTGAGTTAATTAGTTTGGCTCCCACAAGCTTTCCTAGAAAGACTGGGGTTCCAGGTGCAGTGGCTCATGCCTGTAATCCTACCACACTGGTAGACTGAGGACAGTGAATTGCTTGAGATCACAAGTTCAAGACCAGCCTGAGCAAAAGTAAGACCTTGTCTTTACTAAAATTAGAAAAACTGAGGCAAGAGGATAGCTTCAGCCTAAGAGTTGGAAGTTTCTGTGAGCTAAGACACCATGGCACTCTACCCAGGGTGATAGGTTGAGAGTATCCCCCCCCCAAAAAAAAAAGACTAGGGATAAAGAAAGTACCCAACCATACCTGGTGCAGGGACCTTACCCTGAGTCAGCTCAGTAAACACACTGAATAGGTGGTGAGCTGGATACTACATATGATCTAGAGAGATGAAAATCTAATTAATTAGGCAAGCAATTGCAACTGGCTTGGATAGGCTGCTCCCCCTACAGAGGTTTGGGGTGGGAGGAAGCTTTTCTGGAGATTTCCATTGTTGGGAGAAGCTGTGTGTTGACTGGAAAGCTTGGAAGAGTGGGCCGATTTGAATAGTATAGAGCAGCTAGATTTGAATGCTGATTGGAGTGGATTTGCCCTAAGTTTGGTGGCTGGCAAGGTAGCCATACTGAGAAGGTCTTGATAGCCTTGTATCTTCCACTGTGGGAAGGTTCTAAGAAGGTCTTAGCAGCAATCTAAAACACAGCTGTTTTAATTCCACCTTCCAGGATCAGAACTATGCTCTTGGGACAGGCTGAGGGACTCCCACACCCCAAGGGAACTAGGGACAGGGGGCACTGTGAGACCAGCCCTGAAGGATTTTTGTGAGTTTTAAGATGCCAACCTGGCAGGGTTTGAATGCTGAGGAAACCATCAGGTGACCACTGATGGTAACTAAGTTTGAAACAAGGACCATGGAAGTTTCTGCTTGTGCTTTTTTTTTTTTTTTATTTCTCTCTCTCTTTAAAAACCACAGCACCACCTGAATGTGAATTGAGATGGAGATATGAGGATGGGAGACTTCCTGGTGACATACTGAAACATACTTTCATTAAGATCAAGGATTTCTATTTGAAACAAAGGAGTCAGTGAGAAGTAAAAAGGAGAACAAGGAGGTGAACAAGAAGAAAGAATACATGAGGAGGTACCAACAGAAAAATTCAGGCAACATGAAAAACCAAAACAGAGGAACTCTCCCAAGGAAACATGAGGCAGCTACTGCAGAAAATTACACCTATAAAGAATTAATGGACTTGATAGAAAGGGAATTTAAAATATGGATGATGAAAACAATACAAGGAATGGAAGAGAAAGTGGAAAGACAGAACAAAATATTGGATGAGAGAATGTATATTACAGAAAGGATATGGTAGAACTTAAGGAAATGAAACAGGCAATAACAAGATGTAAAGATGAAGGAGAAAGTACAAAAAATAAGTAGTTAGACCATAAAGAAGAAAGAACCTCAGAGACAGAGGATAAAATTTTCAAGTTAACCCAAGTAGTTACAGAGGCAGAAAAGAAAAGAGAGAAAGAATAACAGTTGCTTAGAGAACTAAGAAACTCCATGAAGCATTTAAACACATAAATTATAGGGATTACTGAAAAGGAAGATTTCCCCAAAGAAATAGAAGCCTTACTGGAAACTATCATAGATAAAAACTTCCAAAGTTTTACTAATGACCACAAGACACTCTTCAAAAGTATATCAAACCCCAGGTCATCTCAACTCAAACAGAGCCTCTCCAAAACACCTTGTAATCAACCTGTCCAAAGTCAAGATGAAAGAAAAAATTCTGCAAGCAGACAAGAGTAAGCACCAACTGATGTACAATGGCAGAGCCATTAGGATGACTGAAAACTTTTCAACTGAAACCTTCCAAGACAGAAGAATATGGTCATCCACCTTCAACGTTCTTAAACAGAAAAATTTTCAGCCCATAATTCTGTGTCCTTGTAAACTAAGATTCAAAATTGAGAAATCAAATCTTTTGTGAATACATAATCACTAAGGAAATTTTCTACAAGACCATCTCTATAAGAAATACTTATAACTATCCTCAACACGACAACCACGACCACCAGCAAAGTAAACACCCAGAAGCTAAAGGTCAAAACTTCCTTCTCATAATGGTGCTGAGGATAAACCTACACAACAGATTTTCACAAAATAAGATGACAAGAACTCCACTACACTTACCAATTCTCTCAATAACTGTCAAGGGACTGAATTCACCATTGAAGAGTCACAGGTCGGCAGATTTGATTAAAAAAAAAAAAAAAAGCACAAGCCATCCATATGCTGTCTCCAAGAAATACTCCTAGTTTTGAAGAAGAAATCAAGACTCAGGGTTAAGGGATGGAAAACAGTATTTCAAGAAAATGAAAATCAGAAAGAGGGGATGTAATCTTATTTTCAGATACAAGCAGATTTAAAGCAACTAAAGTTAAGAAAGACAAAGATGGACACTTTATACTTGTCAAAGGAACAATACAATGAGAAGACATTTCAATTTTAAATATTTGTGCACCCATTTTAAATGATCCTGAATATATGAAACAGATCTAAATGGGTCTGAGCCATATGATATCCCATAACACCATAGTAGTCAGGGAATTTAACACCTTTCGGACAGAACTTGACAGAGACTTTAAACAAAAACTAAACAAAGATGCAAGGGACTTAAATGCGGCCCTAGAACAAACGAGATTAATAGATATATACAGAACACACCACCCTAAAGCTAAGGAATATACATTTTTTTAGTCATGTCTTGGTAGGTACTCTGAAATTGACCACTTCCTTGGATACGAAGTAAACCTCAGCAAAATTAAAAGAACTGTAATTACACCTTGTATCTCCTAAGAACACAACATAAAAAAAAGTGGAACTCAAATCCAACAAAAATATTCATCCCCACACAAAGACTCAAAAATTAAATACCCTTATGCTGAATGATAGTTGTGTTTAGGAAGAATTACAAGAAGAAATAGTTAAATTTCTCAAACAGAACAACAATGACACACAAGTTAGCCATACCTGTGGGATACAGAAAAAGTAGTCTTATGAGAGAAATTTAGCAGATTAGATGCCTTCTTTCAAAACATAGAAAAAGGCACATCAACAAAATCAGAGCCATCTTATAGAATTGGGAGAAATTGAGCAATCTAATCCCAGATGCATCAGAAGAAAAGAAGTAACCAAAATTAATTAAATCAGATATTAATGCAATTGAAACAGGAGAATCATTCAGAAAATTAACAAAACAAAAAGTTAGTTTTTTAAAAAAAATAAATAAAATCAATAAACCATTGGCTAGATTAACTATAAACAGAAAAATTAAATCTGCAATAAATTCCATCAGAAATGATAAAGAGAAAATAACTATAGATGCCAAAGAGATACAAGAGATCATCTCTGAGTACTAAAAGAAACTCTATGCCCAGAAATTTGACAATATTGAGGAAATGGATTGATACCTGGAATGGCATCCCCTCCTTAGACTTAATCAAGAAGAAACAGATTTCTTGAAGAGATAAATTTCAAGAACTGAACTAGAATAAACAGTAAAAAAATTGCCTAAAAAAAAAGCCCTGGTCCAGATACTTCACACCAGAATTACATCAAACCTTCAAAGAAGTGCTTATACCCATATTTCAGAAATCATTCAAAAAAAAAAAATGAGAAGGAAGGAATCTTTTCCAACATGATCTACCAAGCAAACATCATCCTGATATCAAAACCAGTAAAAGAAATTTAAAGGGAGAATTTCAGACAAGTTTCACTAATGAATATAGATTAAAAAAATCTCAACAAAATCCTAGCCAATAGAACACATTTAAACAATAAAAAAATCATTCATCATGATCAAATAGGTTTAATACCAGGGATGCAAGGCTGGTTTAACATATGCAAGTCCATAACATAATTCATCATATCAACAGAAGCAAAAAGAAAGACCATATGATCATCTCAATAGATGCAGAAAAAGCATTTGATAAAATTAGGCATCCTTTTCTAATTAGGACACTTAATAATTTAGGCATAGGTTGCAAATTTCTTAAATTGGTTGAAGCTATCTACAACAAACCCACAGGTCATATTATATGGAGTGGAGTAAAATTGAAAGTTTTTCCACTCAGCATTAAAATCAGACAAGTTTGTACTCTATCACCACTATTATTCAACATAGTGCTGGAAGTTCTAACCAATAGAATCAGGCCAGAGAAGGAAATAAAGAATATCCAAATGGGGGCTGAAGAGGTCAAACTCTTGCTCTTGCCAACAATATGATCTTATACTTAGAGAACCCCAAAGACTGAACCATAAGAATCCTGGATAAAAATTACAGCAGTGTCTCAGGATTTATAATCAATGTCCTCAAAATCAGTAGCCTTCGTGTATGCCAATAACAGCCAAGATGAGAAACAAATCAGGAACACAATTCCCTTCACAGTAGCTTAAAAAAATACATAGTAATATACATAAAAAGAAATGAAAATCATCTGCAAAGAAATTTATGTAACCCTATGGAAAAAAATAGCAGAAGATATTAACCAATGATAAAACATAACATGCTCGTGACTGGGAAAAAGCAACATTGTGAAAATGTCTATAGTACATAAAACAATCTACAGATCCAATGCAATCATCATTAAAATACCATCATCATACTTTCAAGATTTGGAAAAAAATAATTTTTTGTTTTGTATGGAACCAGAAAAAAATCCCATATAGCCAAGGCAATTCTTAGTATAAAAACGAGGTGGGAGGCATTAGCCTACAAGACTTTTGGCTATACTACAAGGCCATGGTGATCAAACAGAATGGTATTGGCATAAAAATAGAGACCTTGACATTTGTAACTAAATAGAAAACATTTGTAACTAATAGAAAATAGAAATTAGATGAAACTATCCTCTATTAGGCACCTGATCTTTGATAAACCAAACAAGAACATTCTCTGGGGGAAAGAATACCTATTCAATAAATGGTGCTGGGAAAACATGGATAACCACATGTAAAAGACTTAAACTGGACCCCTACCTCTCACCACTTACAAAAATTAATTCAAGATGGATAAAAGATCTAAATCTAAGATATGAAAAATAAAAATACTCAAAGAAAGTAGGGGGAAAACATTTGGAGATATTGGCCTGAGGAAAAATTTTTATGGAGAAGACTTCTGTGACAATTGCAACAACAACAAAAATAAACAAATGGGGTTAATTAAACTGAAAAGCTTCTGCACAGCTAAAGAAACAACAGCCAAAGCAAATAGACAACCTTCAGAATGGGAACAGATATTTGCTTATTATGAATTGGGGAAAAAATGTGACAACTAACATTTATAAAGGACTTAAATTAATCAACAAAAAAAGACTAAATGAACCCATACAAACCCATATATAACTGGGCAAAAGAGATGAATAGAACCTTGTCTAAAGAAGAGAGTTGAATGGCTAACAAACATATGAAAAAATGCTCACCGTCCTTAATCATCAGAGAAATGCAAATCAAAACTACCCTGAGATATCATCTAAGCCCAGTGAAAATGGCCCACATCACAAAGTCTCAAAGCTTCAGATTCTGGCATGGATATTGAGAGAAGAAACAATTTGACATTGCTGGTAGGACTTCAAACTAATACAACCTTTTTGGAAAGAAGTATGGAGAATCCTCTAAGAACTCAAATGAGATCTTCCATTTGATTCTGCAATCCCATTACTAGGCATCTATCCAGAAGGAAAAAAAAAAAAAAACTTGTAAGGACATTTTTACTGGACTGTTTATTACAGTTCAATTTACAATCACCAAGATGTGGAAACAGCCTAAATATCTACCAACCCAGGAGTGGATTAACAAGCTGTGGTATATGTATACTATGGAATATTATGCAGCCACTAAAGAAGATGGGACCTTTATATCTTTTATATGAACCTGGATGAAGGTGGAACACATTTTCCTTAGTAAAGCATCACAAGAATGGAGAAGGAAAAATCCAGTGTAGTTTATTCTAATATGAAGGCAGTAGATGAAAGAATACAAGGTGGGGGTAAGGTAATGAGCAAGTGAGGAGAGGGTAGGGTTACAGTGTATGGCTTAGAGGCAGAACACAATTATAAGAGGGACTTTATCTAACAAATGCAATCCCAAACAATAAAAAAAAGAAATGTAGGGTCAAACATCATTTTACACACACGCACACACACACACACACACACACACACATTTATCCTCCAAAGACTAATAATTTTATAGCACTTTACACTTTATAAATGGCTGTCTCAAAAATGCATTTAATTTTTACTAAAATCTTTAGAAATAAGTATTGTTGCTATCTTCATTTTGTTTTTTAGGGAATAAATTCAGTGTAGCCAAGTGAAGTAAACTTAATGTTAGAGAATGAGTAGGGACTCAGACCAAACTTTAGTGTATTGCCAGTACACAAAGCCACTTCTACATGTGATTTACAGAAAGCTAAACTTCACTTAAGTGGGGTGCTTAAAATTTCTGCTGTCAGTCATCCTTTTGTTTGAGGTATAACTCATGATGCCCTCAGAAGGCATTAACACATTACCAAAGATTATTTTATTAAATTGAAGAGCTTAAATCAGAAAAGTGAAAAAATAGGATATGGACCAGGTAAGTTTTGATAAGTACATGTGCATGGGATGATGTGTGGTTAAAAGTGTGCAGAACTTAGCGAAGTTCTTCAAAAGTAGAAATTTTTTTATTTCTTATTTGTGCCTTGAAAGATGTAGAAAAGTGCCTTTTATTCATTATATTTTCAATAGATATATAGTGAATAATAAACTACTATGTATTAATATAGTGCATTATAGAGCCATTCCAGAACCATTATTTAATCTTCACAATAGTCTTGTGATATAAATATTTGTAGTTTCTCTTGACATATGAGAAAACCGAGGCTCAGAAAGTATCATTTAAATGGGGTAAAGTAACTTGCTCATGGTCAAACAACCAGTGAGTAAAAAAAACAGGACTTGAAGCCAGTCTATTTGACTCTAAGCTATGTGTCTACTTCACTATGGTGATTGTCTGAGTGAATACACAAAAGAATGAGAGGACAGTACATGTCAAAACAGAAGAGGTATGTAAGCTATCCTTTGTGCACCCAAGGCTGAGAAATTGAAACAAACTTTAAAGGAAGTAGAAGCCAGGAAATGTGAATAAAGCTAAGACTGATTTCTTCTCAGATTCTCCTACTTCTTTCCCCTCTTTTTTACATCATTTTAAAACATTATTATTACAATGATGGGCCCCTTGTATGGTTGTATGGTTTGTATGTGTGTTTTCCATCACAGAAAGGTCTTGGCCACCCTCGTTTGGTCTGTGGTTGGAAGGAATATGTGTGGCATTTTTAGATATATGTCAAAAATCCAAATATAGCTGCACTGTGTTATAGGAACTAGTGACTCATTGCTGTGGCTTGCAGATGACACAGAAGAAAGCTCAGTTATATTTGTTTAAAGTAAGTTTGACTTTCCAAATAAAATCACATGCTAAATTCCCCTCTTTCAAACACTTTATGTGTCTTTATTAGCAAGAAGAATGATTATTTTAAAGATGCAGTGAAATGAGGACTTATATTACTTAGTGGCCTAATTATCTTATGAAAATCTTTATAGTTACCCTTCCAGAAGATACAGTTCTTAGTTTAAAAAAATTGCCAGATGTCCCAGAAATGGAGCATTAACCTATGTTTCAAAGCTTTGACTGATATTTTTTAATTTTCAAAATATTATGGGTATACAACTGTTTTGGTTACATGAATTACATTTCCACAGTTGAGTTAAAGTTATTAGTGTGCCCCTCACTTGGATAGTATATGTTGTACATATTAGGTGTGTATTTAACCTTCCCCTCCAGCACCTTCTCACTCTTGAGTTTTACTACCAAATATGCACAAGGGTCTTGGTCAAGTAGTTCCAATTTAAGAGTAGGTACATGTGGTGTTTGTTTCTCTATTCTTGGAAAACTTCACATTTAAAGAATAGATTTTAAATCCATCCAAGTTGTTACAAAATATTTTAGAACACCATTTGTTTATGGATTAGTAGTTCTTTGTGATATAAGTATGCCATATTTTTTAAAATAACTCATGTATCGATGGGCATTTAGGTTGGTTCCACATCATCATAATTGCAAATTTTTCTTTTTTTTAATTTATTAAGTCATATACACATAGATCATGAATACATTTATGCATGTGTGGGGTAAAATGTGTTGATTTTTTTTATATAATTTAGAATGGTTACATCAAACTAATCAATATAGCTTTAACCACATTTACTTAATTATTGTGTTAAGACATTTATGTTTTATACTTGGTATATTTGACATGTACCCTTATAATATGCTCCACAGCTGTGGTCCCACCGTTTACCCAACCTCTACCAAACCTCCCACCTCCTCCTTCCCATCCCCCTCTAATTCTAACATTTGTCCTGGGCTATAGTTGTGATCTATCTTTCATAAGAAAGTGTGAGTAATTATAAATTGGTTTCATAATAAGTATTGAGTACATTTGATACATTTTCTTCCATTCTTGAGATACTTTACTAAGAAGAAT
>NW_003852570.1:853244-865608 GCF_000181295.1 Otolemur garnettii
GTTGAATAGTGATTTTTGGTCATTTGAATATATACCTAATAGAGGAATTGCAAGATCAAATGGCAGGTCAACTTTTAGATCCCTGAGTGTTCTCCAAACTTCTTTCCAAAAGGAACGTATTAGCTTGCATTCCCACCAGCAGTGCAGTAGTGCTACCTTTTCTCCACATCCATGCCAATGTCTGTAGTTTGGGGATTTTGTTATATGGGCTACTCTTACTGGAGATAAATGGTATCTCAAAGTGGATTTGATTTGCATTTCTTTGATGATTAATCAACCTGATCGCCAAATCAGAAAATGACCCAACAAGAAAAGAAAATTATAGGCCAATATTTCTAATGAATATTGATGCAAAAATATTCAATAAGATCCTAGCAAATAGAATCCAGCAACACATCAAATGAAGTATACACCATGACCAAGTGGGTTTTATCCCAGGGTCTCAAGGCTGGTTCAATATATGTAAATATATGAATATAATACATCACATTAACAAAACAAAAAAGAAAGGCCATATGATTGTCTCAATTGATACAGAAAGTTTTTTATAATATCCAGCATCCTTACATGATCAGAACACTTAAGAAAATAGGTATATAAGAGACATTGCTTAAACTGATAGAGGCCATCTACAGCAAACCCACAGCCACTATTATATTGAACAGAATAAAATTGACAACATTTTCACCCAGATCAGGAAAAAGACTGCAAGGTTGCCCACTGTCTCCACTGTTTAATTTTAATTTTAATTTTAATTTTAATTTTTTTGCAGTTTTTGGCTGGGGCTGGGTTTGAACCCACCACCTCCAGTATGTGGGGCCAGCACCCTACTCCTTTGAGATACAGGCACTGTTCCTGTTTTCTTTTCTTTCTTTTTTTTTTTTTTGAAGTTTTTGTCTGAGACCAGGTTTGAGCCCTCCACCTCCAATACATGGGGCGAGTGCCTTCTGACACAGGCACCACCCCTCTCCACTGATTTTTAACAATGTAATGGAAGACTTAGCCATTACAATCAGGCAAGAGAAGGTGATCAAGAGTATCCATATAGGGTCAGAGGAGATCAAACTTTCACTCTTCACAGATGATATGATTGTATACCTTGAAAACCCCAGGGATACAACTACAAAACTCTTAGAAGTGATCAAGGAATACAGCAGTGCCTCAGGGTACAAAATCAATACTCACAAATCAATAGCATTTACGTATATCAACAATAGTCAAGCTGAAAAAACAGTGAAGGACTCTATTCCTTTAACAGTAGTGCCAAAGAAGATGAAATATCTAGGAGTGTACCTAACAAAAGACATGAAAGACCTCTATAAAGAGAACTATGAAACTCTGACAAAAGAAATAGCTGAAGATGTTAAAATGATTTTAATATCATTTAATAGCTGAAGATATTAATATGATTTTCCATGAAATGGAAAATCATCATGCTCACAGTTGAGAAGAATCAACATTGTTAAAATGGCCATACTACCCAAAGAAATATAAAATTTAATGCAATCCCTATTAAAAGCACTTCTGCCATACTTTAAAGATCTGGAAAAATTAGTACTTCATTTTATATGGCATCAGAAAAAACCTTGAGTAGCCAAGACATTACTCCAAATATAAACAAATCAGGAGGAATCACACTGCTGGACTTCAGCCTATACTATAAATCAATAGTGATCAAAACAGCATGGTACTGGCACAGAAATAGAGATGTAGATGAATGGAACAGAATTGAGAACCAAGAGATGAACCTAGACACTTAACATCATTTCATATTTGATAAGCCTATCAAAAATATAAATTGGGGGAAAGATTACCTATTTAACAAGTGATGCTGGGTGAGTAAATTGGCTGGCAAATTGTAGAAGACTGAAACTGTATCCACATCTTTCACCGGTATCAAAAATTGACTCTCACTGGATAAAGACTTAAATTTAAGACATGAAACTATAAAGATTCCTGGAGAGGGTACAGGGGAAACACATGAAGAAATTGGCCTGAGAGAATACTTTATGAGAAGGAGCCCCCACCGGGGGGTAGGGGCTATACCGAAACTATACCGAAAACACATTACTGGGATCTGATCAAACTAAAATCTTCACTGCCAAGAACACTGTAAGTAAAGCAAGTAGACAGCCATAAGAATGGGAAAGGATATTTGCAGGTTATGTGTCTGACAAAGGGTTGATAACCAGTATCCACAGAGAACTCTAACTTATCAATAAGAAAAGAACAAATGATCCCATTTCCTTGTGAGCAAGAGACTTGGACAGAAGCTTCTTTGAAGAAGACAGGCCTATGGTCTAGAGACACATAAATTTTTCTGCATTTGAGTACTCAGATATTTTTGATAAAAATGACATTTTTTATCATTAAACACCCATAAGTGGGATTGCTGGATCCAATGGTAGATCTACTCCTAGTTCTTTGAGGTCTATCCATTCAACTTTCCATAGAGATTACAATAGTTTGTTGTAACACCAACTGTGTATTACGTGTTACATTCTCTCCACATGTACACCTGCGTGTGTTGTTTTTGGAATTTTTGATGAAAGCCATTCTCACTCTCTCATTGTGGTGATGATTTCCATTTCTCTAATAATTGGAGACACTGAGCATTTTAATATGTTTATTGTCCACTAGTTTATCTTCATATAAAACATTTCTGTTGATGCCTTTTCTCATCTCTTTATGAGATTATTTGATTTTTTCTTCCTGATTTGGTTACATTCTTTATAGATTCTAGTTATCACTGCATTATTGGATGTATAGAATGTAAATATTTTCATACATACTGTAGGTTATCTGTTTGCTGTATTAATTGTTCCCTCAGCTATGCAGAGGTATTTTGATTTAACTATGTCTCAGTTTTTTTTTTTTTTAATCATTGGTATGGATGTTTTGTGGGTCTTCTTTTTTTATTAAATCATAGCTGTGTACATTAATGCATTTATGGGGTACAATGTGATGGTTTTATATACAATCTGAAATACTTATATCAAACTGGTTAACCTGGCCTTCACTGCACTTTCTTAATTATTGTGTTAAGACATTTATACTCTACACTTAGTAGATTTGACACGTACCCTTGTTAAATGCACCACAAATGTGGTCCAACTAGTTACCCTCCTTTCACTCATCCTACCTCCTCCCTTCCCCTCCTTTTTCCCTTTCATCTTGGGTTGTAGTTGGGTTATAGCTTTCATAAGGAAGTGTGTGTGCTTATATATTGGTTTCATAGTAGAGCTGAGTACATTGGATATTTTTTCTTTCATTCTTGACATACTTTGCTAAGAAGACTATGTTCCAGCTCCATCCATGTAAACATAGAAGAGGTGAAGTCTCCATCTTTTCAAAGGCTACATAACATTCCATGCTGTACATATACCACAATTTATTAATCCATCTGTGGGTTGATGGGCACTTCCATGACTTAGTAATTATGAATTGGGCTTTAATAAACATTCTGGTGCAAATATCTTTGTTATAAAGTGATTTTTGGTCTGCTGGGTATGTACCTGGTATGGGTCTTCCTCATAAATCCTTTACCTAGGCCTATGTCTATATGAGTTTTTCAAACATTTTTTTCTACAATTCTTATAGTTTTATGTTTTTATCCATAGTGAATTATGGTTTAAGTCATTTATCCATAGTGAATTAATTTCTGTGACTGGTGAGAGGTGCAAATCTTGTTTTAGTCTTCTATATGTGGCCAACAAATTTTTCCAGCAACATTTCTAAACAAAGATTCTATCACTCATTGTATGTTATTGTGTGCTTTGTCAAAGATCAGATGGCATTATGAGGATGGCTTTATATCTGGGTTTTCTGGTCTGACACATTTGTCCATGTTTTTGTTATTGTGCCAGTACCATGTTGTTCTGTTTACTATAGCCTTGTAATGCAGCTTGAAGTTTAATAAGTGATGACTTCCAATTCATAATTTTTCTTAAGGCTATGTTGGCTATTTGGGCTCTTTGCTGTCTCTATATAAAGTGCAGCCTTTTTTCCCCTAATATACAAAAAATGACATTGTTATTTTAATGTAGATTGCATTGAATCTGCAGATCACTTTGAATAATATAGGCATTTTAACAATATTAATTCTGCTAATTCATGAACATGATCTATTTTTTAAGTTGTTTTAAATCCTCTGTGATTTCTTCCTTATTATCTCATCATTCTCACTGTAGAGAGCTTTTGTTGCCTTAGTTAAAAATATTCCAAAGTAATGTATCTTCTTTGCTGCTATCGTGAAAGGTATTTAGTCTGTGAATTGATTCTCAGCTTTGCTGTTGTTGTTGTATAGGAATTGTACGGATTTATGTCCATTAATTGTGTATTCTATGATTCTGTTGAATTTATTTATAAATTCCAGGAGTCTTTGGTAAAATAGGTAGACTATAATAGAAATAAGATTATATCAATGGCAGAGTAATAATTCAACCACTTCTTTGCCCAAAAGAATGTCCTCGATTTCTTTGTCTGATTGCTTTGGCAGAAACTTCCAGCACTATGTTGCATAGAAGTACTGACAGTTGTAACTTTGTGTAATTCCAGATTTAAGCAGGAATGATTTTATTTTTCTTCTGTTCAGTATTTTATATAGATATAAAATTGCTGGAGATCCATCAAGGGTACAAAGAACCAGGTTATATTGATTATATTTGCTACATAAAATCCCTCTTATAAGTGTGTCCTGCCCCCAAAAGTTTCATCACACACTATGACCATTGACCCCCCAACCGCTTCCCTCTCTCTGCTCTCCCCTTCCCCCAATCCCCACTACGTAATAGATAAATAGTTGTCCTAATATTAGAATTGAGTACACTTTTGTGATGCTTCACTAAGAATAATGTATTCCACTTCCATCCAGATAAATACAAAAGATGTAAAAGTCTCCATCTTTTTTTTTTTTTTTTAAATTTAGAGACAGAGTCTCAGTTTGTCACCCTGGATGAGAAGCTGTAGTTTATTGGCTGGGATTCTGTTTAGAATTTTTGCATCTATATTCATTAGTGAAATTGGTCTGAAGTTTTCCTTTTTAGTTGGGTCTACTCCTGGTTTTGGTATCAGGGTGATGTTTACTTCACAGAACGTGTTTGGGAATATTCCTCCTCAATATTTTGGAATAATTACTGCAGTATGGGAATAAGGTCTTCTTTGAAGATTTGATATAATTCTGGTATGAAGACATCAGGTCCAGGGAATTCTTTGGGGGGGGGGAGAGGGAGATTTTTTATTGTTTCTTTGATCTCAGTGCTTGAAATTGGTCTGTTTAGGATATCTATTTCTTCGTGGTTATGTCTAGAGAGAGAGTAGGATTCCAAATATTGATCCATTTCCTTCACTTTGTCAAATTTCTGGGCACAGAGTTTGTTGTGATATTCAGAGATGATCTCTTGTATATCTGTGGCATCTGTTATTATTTTCCCTTTATCATTTCTGATTGAGGTTGCTAGAGATTTTACTTTTCTGTTTCTAGTTAGTCTGGACAAATATTTTCCTATTTTATTTAATTTTTTAAAGAAACAACTTTCTGTTTCGTTAATTTTCTGAATTTTTTTTTTTGTTTTTAATTTCATTTATTTCTGATATAATTTTTGCTATTTATTTTCTTCTGCTTTATGGTTAGAATTTGCTTTTTTCTCCAATTCCTTAAGATGGTTTGTGAGTGTGCTTATGCATGCACTATCTGTTTGTTGAAGGCAGGCATCTTGCACTATACATTTTCCTCCCACATCTGCTTTTGCTGTATCCCACAGATTTTGGTAACTTGTGTCTTCATTGTTATTATGTTTGAGTAAATTAACTAATTCCTCTTTTATCTCTTCCTGAACTTAACTATTATTCAGCATGAGGTTGGTTAGTTTCCAAGACTTTGTGAGGGGATGAACATTTTTGGGGGGGGGGCTGAGGATCACCTTTATAGCCTTGTGGTGTGAGAGGAGACGTGGTATAATTTCTATTCCTTTAATTTTGATGAGGTTTGGTTTGTATCCTTGGATGTGATCTATTTTGGAGTATGTGCAATGAACTGATGACAAAAAAAATTTCCTTCATTTTGGGATGGTGTGTTCTGTATATGTCTAATAATCCTGTTTGTTCTAGGGTCACATTTAAGTTCTTTGTGTCCTGATTTGGTTTCAGTTCAGAGGATGTGTCCACATCTGTCAGAGTTGTTGAAGTCCTCAACTATTAAGGTGTTATGGGATATCATATTGCTCCTACCCCTCAAGGTCTGTTTCATAAAAGTGGGACCATTTAAGTTAGGTTCATAAATGTTTAAATTTGAGGTGTCTTCTTGTCATATTGTTCCTTTGATTAGTATGAAGTGTCTTCCTTTTCTTTCTTAACTAAAGTTGCTTTTCATATGCTTGTATGTGAGAATACAATTGCAATCCCTCCTTTATTTGATTTCCATTTGCTTGAAATACTGTTTTCCATCCCTTAACCCCGATACTTGATTTTTCCTTCAAGGATAGGTATGTCTTCTGGAGACAGCATATGGATGGCTAGTGATTTTTTATGCAATCAGCCATCCAGTGCCTCTTCATTGGGGAATTTAATCCATTGAATTTTATTGAAAGTATTGATAAGTATGGTGAAATTCTATTTATATTATTATGAGATAGTCTGTTGTGTAGTTTTTATCCTTTATGCCATTGTGGAAGCTAAGCTCTGGCCTTTGGCTTCTATGTGTTTACTTTGGTTGTGGTCTACTGTGGAGTTCCATATTGGAAATAGGTATAAGTATTTCCTATATATCTGGAATTGTGGCAAATTTCCTTAGTTATTGTATATCTGCACTGAGGTTTGATTTCTCCACCATTTCAAATCTAAGTTTAATAGGATACAGTATTCTGAGTTGAAAATTATTTTGCCTAATGATGTTGAAGGTGTTTGTCCATGTTGTTCTGGTTTGGAACATTTCTGTTGAGAAATCTGCTGTTGTCCTAATGGTTATGGCCTTGTAGGTCAATTGGTGCTTATTCCTAGATGTTTCCAGCATTTTCTCCTTCATCTTGACTTTGTAAAGGTTCGTTACAATGTGTCTTCTAGAGGGTCTCTTAGAATTGAGATGACCCAGGGTTTGATATCCATCTTAAAGGAGTGTGTCAGAAACTTTATTAAAATGTGGGAAGTTTTCATTTATAATAGTCTTCAGTAGGGCTTCCATGCCTTTGGGACAATCTCCTACCCCTTCAGAGATTCCTATTATCCATATCTTTGAATGTTTCATGGACTCTTGTAGTTCTCTAAGCATCTGATCTACTTTCTCTCTCTTCTTTTCTGAGTTTTTTAGCTTCCTGTGTCAACCCAAAGAGTTTATCTTCTAACTCTGATGTTCATTCTTCTCCATGTCTAATCTATCTTTTATATTTTCTACTGCTTCTTTACATTCCTTGATTATCTCCTTCATTTCCTTAAGCTCCTCTATGTCTTTTCTATATTCTACATATCACTCATCTAACTTTCAGTTCCATATTTTTATTTTCTCATTCATTCCCTTTATTGTCTCAATCATCCATATTTTAAGTTCTGTCAGATCCATTAATTCTTTATAGGATGAGTCTTCTGTAAAAGTTCCATCATAGTCTCTTGGAGGAGTTGCTCTCTAGGTTTTTCTTGGTGCCTGAATTTTTCTGTGGTTTCTGAGTGTGCTTTCTTTTTGTTCACTTCTTTGTGCACATATTTCCTCCTCAGTTTCTTTTTTGCTTCAGCTTACCTTGTGTCAGAGTTTATGTGATGAAGAGACTTATTGGTGTGAAGTCAAAATGAAGAGAAAGGTAAGGAGCAGGCAGGGAGAAACAGGGAGAAAAGAATAAAAAGAAGAAAAAAGAAGAAAATAATACAAGAAAAGAAAAAGAACAGCACCTAGGAAAGGAGAAATAACAGAAGAAAACAAATAACTTTGAGAACACAAGAAAAGGTCAGAAAGAGAGGCTGAGAGTTATGGAAGAAATTGTTTTGATCAGGATGGTTCTAAGGCTATGCTTGTAACTCAAGGGTATAGGAGGGGCTGGACTGGGAGGGTTCCTAAATATCATTCAGTCTTTACCAGTATGAGCAGAACCAGACACTTCTTCTGCCAAATCTAAGACTAGAAGGAAAATAGCAAAAACAAAAAACACTGAGGAATAATTAAGTAAGAATGAAAACAAAATAGAAAAATTCTTCAGAGTGGTATTGCCAATACTATCTTCCTAGGGGTGGTAGAAAGGTTGCTTAGCCCCTTTGAGCCAAATCACTGCTGTGGCCTACCTGTATACAGCTATGTCCCCTAAGCTCTAAGAAGAACTTAAAAAGAAAAGATAATAATAAGATAAGAATTGGTAAAACCATTACATCTAGTAGGGGAGACAGAGGGAAGTGGAGTAAGAAAAGAAAGAAGAAACAACAGAAAAAGAGAGGGGATGTCTTAGCTATTGCAGAGCCAATTATTGTGGGAGAGATGCGAAAGGTAGAAGTGTCTCTGTCCAAAGAGAGAATGTACTGGGGTGAAATATGGAGATAGTATTAATGAGGCTAAAATACTGTAACCCCAAAATACAGGAGCCCTTGCTCTTGATGAAAGTCAAAATAGAATTTAATTTAAGGAAAGAGCTAAAGATGGCTGACCAAAGGCAGCTTTTCACAGAGGTTTCTGTGTATAAGGAGAGTTAAAGGACAGAAGTTTATCAAGTAAGCTGATGGTTTGGAGCTGAGCCAAAAGAGAAGATTGAAGAGTGCACATCAACCCTGCTAAGGTAAGCTGTGACCCCATGGAAACAAACAATAGGTACAAAACTCATCACCAAGCAGACAAGATTCCCCTCCCCCATGAGAACAGCTCACAGTGTACTTTCTACAAACAAGTGAGCAAAGTTCAGATATATTATTATTCTATCCCATGGGAGAGAGCTGCTAAAAACCCTCCTTCCCCAGAGAGAACCCACTAGTGTGTCATGGAACTCTCCTGCCAGGCATATAACTGAATATATACTCTACCTGCAATTCTGAACTCCCAGAACTCCCCTCCACTCCTACCCCAAAGTCTGGAAGCTTGTCCTCCATGGGGTCCAGACTCTTGAGCATTTTCTCAGGAGATATGGACAAGGCATGGACTATTACAAGTCTGTGCTGAATCAGAGGCACAGGTATAAAGCAGGGACTGTGGTGTGAGGGAGCCATATGGGAAAGGGAGAAACAGTGCCTCCTGGAACACACCACAGTGGTGGTGGGAGCAATGGGGCTCACACTCCTGGTGATACTTTGGAGAAACACTTCTTGTCTCTCTTAGCAACCAGAGGGAGCCAGGAATTTACTCTGGTGGCAGCCATGAGCAGAACAGTTCTGGGATAGAAACACAGGCCCCATGAGCAAAGGGCATGCCTGAAGTGGTACCTACCCAGGCAGGGCACAGTGGAGATGGAGACTAGAATACATGCATGTGCACACTGAGGTGGCATACTCCCAGGGTGGGGCTGAGACAGAATTGCTACTTTTGTGAGCCCAAGATGCACCTGGCCACCAGAAAGATAGCTAGGACAAAAGCAGGCATGGTAGTGGCATCAGCTCAGGGAGGTGCAGGAACTGAGAGCCCCTTTTGAGCTGTAACCACACTGGCCCCAACACAGAGTGCAGCTGAGACAAAAATGCCAGCTCCTTGAGAACTGATGCAGCGGCAGAAGCACAGGGTGGGGCTGAGTCGCAATTTCAGTGAACTCAAACAGCACCTGGCCTGCAATGGAATACAACTAGGACAGAAATGCAAATTCTGCAAGAATATAAGTGGCAGCAATATCAATCTGGGGTGGGGGTGGAACTGAGTGACACTCTCCAGCTTCCATTAAGCACCCAAGGTAGTCAGGCTTCAATTTCCCCATCAGCTGGTAGCAGAGTGTGGCAGTCTTACCAAGGAGAAATAGATCTCTCTGTGACTAAGGCAGGCACAAATCCCTGGTGCATCTTCTCATTGAAGGAAACTGGACCACAGCCCTGTGGAGTTACCAGTGACTGGGAGTGACAGAGGTGAAAGATGGTGAAGGAGGCATCAATCTTCCTGGAATAACTCATTTCCTGGGTGGGTCCTTCTGACTCCAGAAAGCACTGGAGCAAGCCACACTCAAGCTGCCAGCAGGCCCCTGTTATCTAGGTGCTAGAAACCTTTTGATCTCTCCCACTTGAGACTTGGTGTTGACTGGGACAGTTGATTTGGAACTCTTGCCCTGGACCAATCACCTTAGGACCCTCCAAGGTGGTACCCTGGCTGTGTTGTTGTGGAATGCTTGATTTTCCTTTTCCAGTTGTTGCTCATGGGGGGAGTGGTGTCTTAGATGCTTGTATTTCTCCACAGTTGAGACATCATTCAACCCAGAGTTACTGATTCTATAGGATTGGACAGAGACCAGCTGAAAACAAGACAGAACCAACTAGCCCCATCAAGCAGGTCCCCAGTGTCTCAGGCTATAGTACTGTATGGATCCTTTGCAAAGCTGTAGGAGAAAATGTGCAGTCACCAGTCCCAGCTCTTTGGAAAAACACTGATTAATCACTACTCCAGGATCTCCCAATCCAATTTCAACTTACCTGCTCTTCTATCCAAATGATGATAAATAATCACGGGGCAGAATCAGTGAAAAAATTCTGGCAACACGAATAATCAGAGTAGATTAACTCACCCAAGGAACAATGAGGCAGACACACCAGAAGGTCTCATTTATAAACAAATGTCTGAAATGTCAGAAATCCAGTTCAGAATATGGATGACAAATAAAGTTAACAGAATAGAAGTAAAGTTGGAATTAGAAATTCTAGGAATAATTCAAAAGTTATCTCAAGAATTCAGTGAATTCAAAGACAAAATCAACAAAAAATTTGACACTTTAAGAAAAGAATTTGCAGCCCTCCAAGGTATGAGAAATAAAATAGAATCCCTCAGTAACAGAATGGAGCAGGCAGAAGAAAGGATTTCAGACACTGAAGACAAAGCTTTTGAATGCTCACAAGTGCTCAAAGAGAAAGAGAAGTGGACAGGAAAAATGGATCATTCTCTCAGAGAGCTCTGGGATAATTCCAAAAAAACTAATATTAACCTTATAGGAATTACTGAAAGTGACAAGGTTGCTACAAAAGACCCAGATGTTCTACTCCACGAGGTAATAGAGGATTACTTCCCAAACATCACAAGAGATTCTGAAATTCAGATATCAAACAGTTTCAGAAGCACAGCATGACTCAACCCAAATAAAATATCTCTCAGACACATTATAATTAAGTTTGCCAAAGTTAATATGAAGGAGAAAATTCTGCAAGCAATCAGACATAAGAGAACCATAACCTACAAGGGGAAGAATATTAGAATGACTGCAGATCATTCTGCTGAAACTTTTAAGCTAGAAAATGATGGTCATTGACCTTTAACCTTCTAAAACAAAATAATTTTCAACCCAGGATACTGTATTCAGCTAAATGGAGTTTCATTTATGATGGAGAAATTAAATACTTTAATGTATTCACATGTTAAAGAAATTTGCCATACCAAACCAACTCTCCAGGAAATTCTCAAACCTATCCTCCATAATGACCAGCACAATGCTCTACCAGTAAAGTAAACTCACTCAGAAAATTCTGATAAAATTCAAATTTCCACAGTGGTGAAAGGATTAAAAATGTCCACTGCACGTTTGAAAAACTCAATACCCAAAATACTACCAGGTTTAATGACATGGTGGGCATGAGGGAAGGGGAGAGCAGACAGAGAAGGAGGGAGGGGATAAGAGAAAGGAAAAGAAAAAAAAAAGAATATAGTCACTAATTCTCACATAAACTGGATTTAATTTTGACCAAAGTACATTACTTAAATATTAATTTTTATTTCAACTTGTTAATATATTATTTAGGATGTTGCATCCTTATTTACAAGTGAAATATGTTTGTAATTCCCCATAATAATAATAAATTTTTTCTAATTTTACTTTATTTTTTTTAATTAAATGATAGCTGTATACATTAATGCAAACATGGGGTACAGTGTAGTGTTTTCACATAAAATTTGAAATACCTTCATCAAACTAGTTAACATAGACTTCGTGTCATTTACTTAGTTATTGTGTTAAAACATTCATACTATAGTTCTAGAAAAGCTCACTTGTACCCTTGTTAGACAGACCATATAGGTGATCTTTCCAGTCATTCTCCCACCACCCATACACCCTTCGCCCCTCCCCTCCCACACCCCTTTCCCATATTCTTGGGCTAGAATTAGGTTGTAGCTTTCATTTGAGAACTATCAATTAGTTTCATAATAGGGCTGTGTACATTGGATACTTTTTCTTCCATTCTTGTGATACTTTGCTAAGAAGAACATTTTCCAGTTCCATCC
>NW_003852570.1:867078-879239 GCF_000181295.1 Otolemur garnettii
GCTTGGCTGCTGTTGGTATATATAAAGGCTACAGATTTATGAGTGTTGATTTTGTATCCTGATACACCACTGTATTCCTTGATCACTTCTAAGAGTTTTTTAGTTGAATCCCTGGTGTTTTCCAGATATACAATCATATCATCTGTGAAAAGTGAAAGTTTACTCTCTTCTGACCCTATATGGATACCCTTAATCGTCTTTTCTTCCTGAATTGCAATAGTTAGAACTTCCATTATAATGTTAAATAGCAATAGAGACAATGGGCAACCTTGCCTGGTTCCTGATCTGAGTGGGAATGATTTCAATTTAACTCCATTCATTACAATATTGGATGTGGGTTTATTATAAATGGCCTCTATCAACTTGAGAAATGCCCCTTTTATACCAATTTTATTAAGTGTTCTGATCATGAAGGGATGCTGGATATTATCAAAAGCTATTTCTGTATCAATTGATAGAATCATATGGTCTTTGTTTTTTTATTTGTTTATGTGATTGATTACATTGATAGATTTACATATGTTGAACCATCCTTGAGATCCTGGGATAAAACCCACTTGGTCATGGTGCATAATTTGATGTGTTGCTGGATTCTGTTGGTTAGAATCTTGCTGAATATTTTCGCATCAATATTCATTAGTGGCATTGGTCTATAATTTTCTTTTCTTGTTGGGTCTTTTCCTGGTTTCGGAATCAAGG
This sequence comes from Otolemur garnettii, assembly GCF_000181295.1. Taxonomy (NCBI): domain Eukaryota; kingdom Metazoa; phylum Chordata; class Mammalia; order Primates; family Galagidae; genus Otolemur; species Otolemur garnettii. The sequence goes on from NW_003852570.1 coordinate 867,778, forward strand.
TGATGTTTGCTTCATAGAATGTGTTGGGCACTATTTGGTCTCTTTCAATGTTTTGGAAAAGGTTGAATAATATAGGTACTAGTTCCACTTTAAAGGATTGGTAGAATACTGACATGAAGCCATCTGGTCCTGGGCTTTTCTTTTTGCGGAGATTTTGTATAGCTTATGCTATTTCAGAACTTGATATAGGCCTGTTAACAACTCCACTTCATTCTGGCTAAGTTTTGGGAGATGCCACACTTCCAAGTATTGGTCGATTTCTTTCAGATTTTTATATTTCTGGGAATAAAGTTTCTTGTAATATTCATTGAGGATTTTTTGAATTTCTAGGGAGTCTGTTGTTATTTCATCTTTACTGTTTCTGATTGATGATATTAGAGATTTTACTCTTTTTTTCTTGGTTAGTTTGGCCAAAGATTTATCTATTTTATTAACCTTTTCAAAAAACCAAATTTTTGATTTATTGATCTGTTCTATAATCCTTTTTTTTTTCTATTTCATTTAATTCTGCTCTAATTTTGGTTATTTCTTTTCTTCTGCTGGGTTTGGGATTGGACTGTTCTTTTTCCAGTTGCTGGAGATGTCCTATTAAATTGTTAACTTCCACTCTTTCCATTCTCTTCAGGAAGGCTTGCAGAGCTACAAATTTCCCTCTTAGGACTGCCTTTGCAGTATCCCAGAGGTTCTTACAACTCGCATCTTCATTGTTATTTTGTTCCAAAAATTTGGTAATTTCCTTCTTGATCTCATCTCTGACCCATCTGTCATTCAGCATAAGGTTATTTAGCTTCCATGTTTTTGTATGAGACTGCAGATTCTTGTTATGATTGAGTTCAACTTTTATTCCATGATTGTCTGAGAAGATGCATGGAATAATTTATATTCTTTTAAATTTACTGAGGTTAGACTTATGGCCTAAGATGTGATCAATTTTAAAGTATGTCCCATGGACTGAAGAGTAAAATGTGTATTCAGATTTGTTTGGATGAAATATTCTGTAGATGTCAGTTAGGTCCAAAACATGCATAGTTAAATTTAAATCTAAAATTTCCTTTCTAAGCTTCCTATTGGAGGATTAATCCAACACTGCCAAAGGAGTGTTAAAATCTCCTACTATTATAGAGCTGGGAGAGATTAAGTTGCTCATGCCTGTTAGAGTATCTCATATAAATTGAGGTGCATTCTGGTTGGGTGCATAGATATTGATAATTTAAATCTCATCATCTTGGGTATTACCCTTGACAAATATAAAATGGCCATCCTTATCTTTGCTTAGTTTTGTTGGTTTAACCCCTAACATATCTGTGAATAATATTGCAACACCTGCTTTTTTCTGGTTTCCATTTGCTTGGAATACAAACGACCATCCCTTCACCCTGAGTCTGTATTTATCTTTTAAAGTAATATGTGTTTCTTGGACACAACAGATTTCTGGTCTGAGTTTCTGTATCCAATCAGCCAATCTGTGCCTCTTTAAAGGGCAGTTTAGGCCGTTCACATTAATTGAAATTATTGAAAGACCTGGTGAAATATTGGTCCTCAAGTAGCTTGAAAGTCCAGTAGACATTTTTAATCCTTTCACCACTGTGGAAGTTGGAATTTGATTGGAAGTTTCTGGGTGAGTTTACTTTTGTAGTGGGGGATTGCACTGGTCATTATGGAGGATAGGTTTGAGAATTTCCTGGAGAACTGGTTTAGTTATGGCAAATTTCTTCAATATGTGGATGTCATTAAAGTATTTAATTTCTCCATCATAGATGAAACTCAGTTTAGCTGTATACAGGATCCTGGGTTGGAAGTTGTTTTGTTTTAGGAGATTAAAAGTCAATGACCATCCTCTTCTAGCCTGAAAGATTTCAGCAGGAAGATCTGTAGTCATTCTAACATTCTTTCCTTTGTAGTTTATGGTTTTCTTGTGTCTAACTGCTTTCCGAATTTTCTCTTTCATATTAACTTTAGTGAAGTTAATTATGATGTACCTGGGGGATGTCTTGTTCAGGTTGAGTCATGCTGGGGTTCTGAAACTATCTGCTATCTGAATTTCAGAATCTCTTGGCACGTCTGGAAAATTCTCTTTCAAAATTTTATGAAGAAGGGCCTCTGTGTTTTGTGAGGCATCTTCATTGCTTTCAGAGATTCCTATAATGCAAATATTAGTTTTCTTTGAATTATCCCAGAGCTCTCTGAGAAAAAGATCCATTTTTGCTTTCCATTTCTTTTTGTCTTTGCACTATTGGGCTTGTTCAAAAACGTTGTCTTCATTGTCAGAGATCTTTTCTTCAGCCTGTTCCACTCTGTTATGAAGAGATTCAACAGTATTTTTCAAATCTTTGAGGGCTACAAACTTTTGCCTCAAAGTTTCAAAATCTTTGATCATTTAATCTTTGAAATTGTTGAATTCTTGAGTCATCTTTTGAATAATTTTTGAGACATCTTTTGAATAATTTCTTGAGACATTCTTTGAATATTTTCTTGAAGTTCTAGCTCTTTCCTTTCTTCCATTCCATTAATCTTATTTACTATCCACATTCTGAACTCAATTTCTGTCATCTCAACCATCTCTTTATGGGTTGGGTCTTCAGATGGCTCTGCCACATCCTTCCTTGGGGGGGGGGTCGATCTACTCTGGTTATTCATACCACCAGAGTTTTTCCACTGACTCCACCCCATGCTGGACCTACTCCGTTTGGCTAGGTGAGCAGGTAAGAGGAAGCTGGGTTGGGGGCTCCAGGAGTAGTAATTTACTAGTCTTTTTGGGCAAAGGCTGGTACTGATGTCTGTACCTTTTCCCCTAGAGCTTTGTCAGGGATGCATATAATGCTACAGTCTGAGAGCCTGGGAGCATGAACGTCTCTATCTTGTTTTTGGCTGGTGTCTATTCTACCTTAGAAAATAAATTACTCTAGTTTAAGAGCTCAGCTGTGGAGAAATGTCAGCAATTAAGTCACCCCTTCCCTCGCTGGCAACAGTTGGGAAAGGAAAACCACACCTTCCCTCAGCCACACCCCCAGGGTATCACTTTAGATAGTTCTCAGATGATTGGCCTGGTTCAAGAGATCTAAGTCAAGTGTCCCATTCAACACAAATCTCAAGTAGGGGAGTTCAAGAGGTCTCTGGCAACTGTGCAGCAGGGGTCTTCTGGCAGTTCAGGTATGACTTGCCCCAGTGTTCTGTGGGGTCAGAAGGACCTACCCAGGAAATAAAATATTCTAGGGAGGTTGATGCCTCCTACCCCACCTTGTGCCTTCATCACACCCAGTCCCTGGAGACCCCATAGGGCTGTGACCCAGTTGCCCAATAAGCAAATGTGGCAGAGCTCTGTGTCTGCCAGATCAAAGTAGAGCCAATACCAGCTCCACTCAGTTACTGCTCTTTGACCCCCACCAGCAAAGGGAACTGAGGCTTGACTGTCTCAGGTACTCAGTGACAGCTGGAGGATGTTCCACCAGAAGACAATTTAGGCCTGAGAAAATCCAGAGAGCATCAGAGATTCTCCCTCGACCACCAGTTAATTTGCCCAAATCAAGAGTTTGAAACCTATTGACCTAATCAGTACCCACTCTCTGGTTGGAAAGATCACAAGGTCTCCAGCAACTAGATAATAGGAGTCTACTTGTGGTACAAGTGTGGCTCGCTCTGATTCTCTGAGAAGTCATAAAGGCCTGTTCAGTAGACAATTTGGAGTAAGGAGGCTGATGTCTCTTTCCCCTCCTTACTTGCTCTTCACTGCTGGACTCTGGTAACCTTAATCTCTGGTAACCCCACTACCAGTCTCTGTTAACCCAGACTCTGTAACCCAGGCCTGTCCAATAGGCGAGTGAGTCGAGGTTGTGTGCCTACCAGAGTCCAGGTAAAGTTAATGAGTTCATCAGGGTTTTGTGCCTGCTAGAGTTCAAGTAATATCAATGCTTTCTCCACTCAGTGACCACTTTTTGCCACCAGCTAGCAGAGATAGTTGAAGCCTATCTGCCTCTGGCACTCAATGGGAAGTGGATAATATTCCACTTGGGCTCAATCTAAACCTGGAATTTGTGTTCTTGAAGTCGTGGTTTGCCTCAGTGGGGAAGATATGCATTTATCTACCTCTCTCTCAGCTTGGCTCTCCACCTTCAGTTTCGTTGGGTTCTTCTGGTGGTTGTCTCTCCCCCTGAACTGAAGTTTATGTTGAAAGCTAGCTCCAGTCAGCTCTCATCCTCTGTTCCTCTATATTCTTATTGAATAATTGGAGTTAGGGAATATAGCCAACCTGAGGATTTAGAAAAGTACAAAACACATTGAAACCAAGCAGACAAATAAACAGACTAAAATGCTACCAGACACACAAACAGACTGATGCCTAGACACTCAGAAAAAAGTAAACAAGCAGACAAAAGGAAAACAAAACAAAAGACAAACCAACCAACAAACAGACAAAAAAAAAATAGTAGTAATAAAAGATAACCACAAAAATGGTGGTTATAAAATGATAGAGAAAACAAATAGTAAAACAAACAAACAAAGAAGAAAGAAAATTTTTTAAAAAAGACAAGGAGGGCACCACTAAGAAAAATATTGTTCTTTTGAATGTATACAAACAAACTTCTTTATAAATGCAGTGGGGTTTCAGTTTAATGGAAATATAATTATGCTGCAATATACTTTCTAGACAGCAGGTTGCCCTGTGAGTGGTTCCCAGGCTAAAACAAAAAAGAAGAAAAAAAAAAGGAAAAAAAGAGAATCTTTGCTGGCATGTTGCAGATTTTCCCTATAACAGTTCCCGCAAAGTGTTGGGCATCTTGTATTAGCTTCAGATACCAGATGGCTGGCTGCAGTTCAGACTGAGCTCTTCGCACTTCTGGGAAAGGTGTTATGGAGACACCATTTTTGGAGTTTTACCTTACATGTGGTTCCTGGCCGGCTGCCCACTCTTATCTGTCCTCCAAACTCAGGACATGAGTCCACACTTCGCCAGATTTTCCACTCAACTCCTAGCTTCCCCTCAGACAGAAAATTGTTGTGGTCCGAGGGAAAAGAGCTGGTGTTCTTTGCACCCACTGCGTTCAGTCTGTTTCTGATAGGGGAGGGGCCGGTTACTTCTAGTTCCCTACGCAGCCAACACAACCGCCACCGCTGCCGCAGCTTGCACAAAAAACTTTTCAGTGTTTGTAGGAAGGGAACTGATTCCCCCTGTGGGTCCCCATGTCAGTGCAGCTGCACAAGACTTCCAACATTATAGGATGGATCAGTTCCTAAGTGGAGTCCCTTTCTCTCAAGTTTCTGTCCAATTGCCTGGATCCCTGACACCCCAGACCAGGTCCAAAAGGTTTTCGTTTTTGGCTTCCAAATTGCACTCGGGAATCCACATCTCACCACACTCTTGGCGAAACACACAAACTCCTCACGAATTGGGCACAGAAGTCCTTCGTGGGGAAGGGATTGGTTTCTGCCTTTCAGGGAGTTAGCCGCAGACCTGGTGCTGCAGTCGCAGCTGCTGCAGGTCGCAGCTGATGCCATTTTAGCTGATACCCTGAATTTTTCTGGCAGACACTGTAGTTCTGGGCTACAGTTTCAATCCAGCAATTCACCTCCTTCCTGCACACCCTGCACTGCTTGTCCATGCCAGCACTTCACATGGGAAAAGATCCAGCCACCCACTCTCACCTGAAACCACCAGGAGAGTTGACCCAGGGATGATCCCCTCCACCATCTTGCTCCACCTCCTATTTTTCTAATTTTAATATCAAGTGTATCCAGATGAAGTAGAATGATTTTGAAGTATTTCTTCTTTTCCCATTGTCTATAAGATTTGACATGATCTATTTTTTGAAATTATCTTTTATTTTTAATTATAAATATTAGTTGTCTATTTTTTGAGACTTTGGAAATAAATGTAAGAAGTTAACTGATGACTCTATACTGATCCTCAGAGTCAAAGGATTATATGATAGACATACTCTTATTTGACAATGTGAATGTTACTATTTTTGCATTATTATCATTATTATTATTATTATTGCTCAATATTTCATTGCAGCAATTGTCTGAATTCTTTTCTGAATGTATTTATACTCGTTCTTTCTTTATGAGGTTTTTTCTAGTTCTTATCTTAAACGTTGTTATTGTTATTAAATTTTAAGCCTTTTCAATTTTGTGAAGGCAAAAAGTGGAAACCAAATAAATACATGTATATGTGAAAAAAAAGATATGGAATTTTTCACTCAACTGAAATAAAAGACCCTTCCCAAGACCCCAGAAACCAATCATCTAATTTCTAATTTTTTACCATTTCCTTAAAGATTTGGATCTTTAAGGAAGATCCTTTTTTTATTTTTTCCAGTTTTTGGCCAAGGCTGGGTTTGAACCCACCACCTCTGGCATATGGGGCCAGCGCCCTACCCCTTTAAGCTACAGGTGTCATCCTACAGATTTGCCTGTTTCAGAAGGTCGTATGGATAAAATTATAGTGTATAGCCTTTTGAAATTTTATTTCTTCCACTTATCATAGTGCCTTTCAGACTCATAAATAACATTGCATATATAATAGTTTGTTCTCTTTATTCATGAGTATTTCATCACATAAATATATTAAAACATATTTATCTGTTCACTAGTTGATGGACATCTGGGTTGATTCTAGGTTTTGCAATTATTTATAGAACTTCTATAAGAATTTGCATATAGTTATTTTGGTGGTATATGGTTTAATTTCTTTTGTAGATACCTAAGCCTGAGATCACTAAGTTATAGCTAAATTTATGATTAAGTTTATAATACACTGCCAATCTGCTTTCTAAAAAGAAAAGAAAAGAAAAGAAAAAATACCCTAAAAAAGAATTATTAATATTAAAACTCATTAAGGCTTTATAAAGAAAAGTTTTATCATTTTGGACATAAATATGTTTTTACAGCTACAGAGTGAGATAAGCATGGCTACCCATCACAGCTGGCCATGGCAAAAATCAGCATCTTCTAGGAATTTACTGCTGCATCTCAGAGTTGCAACATGTTCTTATCAGCCATGTTATCCACAGCGCTGACATCTTCTGAAAGTACTGGATGATGTGTGTAAATTAAAATAAAATGAATATTTAATTTCATTTTAAATTATTTAGCAATATTTCACAGTTACTCTAGAGAAATAGAGGCTTCTTGGACCATTGCAAACCCAGTGTTAGCAATCCAGCCAGGGAAGACTAATGGCATCAACTGTTTCTGAGAAGTCAGGAGTGGTGTGAAATGGCACGAGAAGAGGCCACTGTCACTTGTTTGATTTGATTTTTTTTAAAAAAATTAAGAGTATATTTCCTCAAGTAAGTCTCTGAACAGTGTTACTATTCAAAGATCTCTTGAAGCCCTTCATCACAGATGAAAGCAAAGTAAAGTCTGGGTACTTGCCCCACAATTCTTGACCAATTCCAGCAATGGAAAACCATCTGTGTCTAGGCTAAGCCTAGCACAACTGAATTCTCTGTGCAACAAGTAACAGTTCTTCCCACCACCCCTCTGTCCCTTCTAAACACGAATGTTTGCTTCAGCCTGCAAGACACTGAACACATGGGCCATTGCAACCCACTTTAATGCTTTCAAAGTCCTGCTCCCTCTCCTATATCCTGTGCTTCCTTTTCAGACACAAGTCAGAAGGCAATGAAAATTATGTATTCAACCTGCCCTCCTCCTCGACTTGTCACATCAGGCTGAAAAATGTCATTGGTGAATATTTGAGGATTCTGGGAATATTTATATGTTTTTTAGAAATAATATGTTTATGTTGAATTTGAAAAAAATAAAATAAAATAATTATATATGTATATATAGTAGCAATATTATACTAGGATAACTATTTGGACTTTGATATACATTTTTGTTGCTTATCTGGAAAATGGTGATAATGATTGTCTTTAGTGTACAAGGTTGTTATGGGATTTAAGGAGTTAAACTTAATGAACTGTAAGCAGAATGTTATATATATATATCAGGCTTATCAATACTCTCAATTAATGTGAATGGCTTAAATTGTCCTCTAAAGAAATACAGGTTTGCAGAATAGATACAAAAAGTCAGGCCAGATATCTGCTTCATACAAGAATCTCATCTTATTGTAAAAGATAAATATAGACTCAGGGTGAAGGGATGGTAATCTATAATTCAGGCAAATGAAAATCAGGAAAAAGCTGGTATTCCAATTTTATTCACAGATACAATAGACGTTAAACCAAAAAAAATGTAATGAAAGATAAAGATGGCCACTTCATATTTGATAAGGGTAAAACTCAAACTGATTAAATTTCAATTATTAACATTTGTGTTCCTGACCAGAATGTGCCTCAATTTATAAGAGAGACTAACAGACATGGGCAAATTGATTTCCTCCAGCACCATAATAGTCAGAGATTTTAACACCTCTTTTGCAGTGTTGGATGATCCTCCAATAAGAAACTAACCAAAGAAATTTTAAACTTAAACTTAACCATTCAACTATTTCATTTAAGAGACATCTACAAAACATTTCATCCTAACAAAACTGAATACACTTTTCTCATCAGCCCATGGAACATACTCCAAAATTGATCACATCTTAAGTCACAAGGCTAACCTCAGCAAATTTTAAAAAAATATAAATTATTCCTTGTATCTTCTCAGATCATAATGGAATAAAAGTTGAACTCAGTAACAACAAGAATCTGCATACTCATACAAAAACATGGAAATGAAATAACCTTATGCTGAATGATAGCTGGGTCACAGATGAGATTAAGAAAGAAATTACCAATTTTTTTGAAACAAAATGATAATGAAGACACAAATTATCAGAACCTCTGGGATACTGCAAAGGCAGTACTGAGAGGGAAATTTATAGCATTGCAAGCCTTCCTTAAGAGAATGGAAAGAGAGAAAGTTAACAACTTAATGGGAAAACTCAAACAACTGGAAAAGGAAGAATAATCCAATCCCAAACCCAAGAAAAGAAAGAAAATAACCAAAATTAGAGGAGAATTAAATGAAATTGAAAAGAAAAGGATTATACAACAGATCAATAAATCAAAAAGTTGGTTTTTTGAAAAGGTCAATAAAATAGACAAACTTTTGGCCAACCTAACCATGAAAAAAAAGAGTAAAATCTCTAATTTCCTCAATCAGAAATGGTAATGATGAAATAACAACAGACTCCTCAGAAATTCAAAAAAATCCTTAATGAATAGTACAAGAAAATTTATTCTCAGAAATACAAAAATCTGAAGGAACTAGTCCAATACTTGGAAGCACGCCACCTTCTTAGACTTAGCCAGAATGAAGTGGAAATGCTAAATAGCCTTATATCAAATTCTGAAATAGCATCATCTATAAAAAATCCCACAAAAAGAAAATCCTGGAACAAGATGGCTTCACTTTAGAATTCTACCAAACCTTTAAAGAGGAACTAGTACCTATATTATTTAACTTTTCCAAAATAAAGAAAAAGAAGGAATTCTACTCAACACATTCTATGAAGGAAACACCCCCTTGGTCCCCAAACCAGGAAAAGTCTCACCAAGAAAAGAAAATTATAGACCAATATTTCTAATGAATATTGATTCAAAGATATGCAATAAGATCCTAGCAAACAGAATCCAGCAACACATCATACAAATTATCCACCATGACCAAGTGGATTTTATCCCAGGGTCTCAAGTCTGGTTCAGTATATGTACGTCTATAAATATAATTCATCACATAAACAAAATAAAAAACAAAGACCACATGATTCTCTCAATTGATGCAGAAAAAGGTTGTGGTGATAACCAGCATCCTTTCATGATCAGAACACTTAAGAAAATAGGTATAGGAAGGACATTTCTTACACTGATACAGGCCATCTACCACAAACGCACAGCCAATATCATATTGAATGGAGTTAAATTGAAATCATTTCCACTCAGATCAAGAACCAGGCAAGATTGTCCATTGTCTCCACTGCTTTTTAACATTGTAATGGAAATCTTAGCCATTGCAATTAGGCAAAAAAAAAAAAAAATGCGATCAAGGGTATCTATACAGGGACAAAATAGATCAAACTTTCACTCTTTGCAGATGATATGATTGTATAACTAGAAAACAACAGGGATTCTACTACAAAATACTTAGAATCTGTGTAACTATGAAAATACTAGAAAAAGGTGCAGGGGAAACACTTGAAGAAATCAGCCTGGGAGAATATTTTATGAGGAGGACCCCCCCCCCAGGAAGTTGAAGCAACACCAAAAATACATTACTGGGACCTGATCAAACTAAAAATCTAATGCACAGCCAAGAACACAATAAGTAAAGCAAGAAGACAGCCCTCAAAATGGGAGAAGATATTTGCAGGTTATGTGTCTGAGAAAGGTTTAATAACTAGGATCCACAGAGAATTCAAACATATTAGTAAGAAAAGAACAAATGATCCCTTCTCAGTGTGGGCAAGGGACTTGAAGAGAAACTTCTCTGAAGAAGACAGGTACATGGCCTACAGACACTTGGAAAAATGCTCATCATTCTTAATCATCAGTGAAATGCAAATCAAAACCACTTTGAGATATCATCTAATTCCAGTAAGATTAGCCTACATCACAAAATCCCCAAACCATAGATTTTTTCACGGATGTGGAGAAAAGGGAATACTTCTGCACTGCTGGTGGGAATGCAAACTATTACCTTCCTTTTGGAAAGATGTTTGGAAATAACTCAGAGATCTAAAAATACACTTTCCATTTGATCCTACAATTCCTATACTCCATATATATCTAGAGGACCGAAACTCACTTTATAACAAAGGTATTGGCACCAGAATGTTTATTGCAGCCCAATTCATAATTGCTAGGTCATGGAAGAAGCCTAAGTGCCCATAGGTCCATGGATGGATTAATAAATTGTGCTAGATGTATACCATGGAAAATGATGTACACTTAGGAAAAGATGGAGGCTTTACCTCTTTCATGTTTACATAGATGGATCTCGAAGATATTCTTCTTAGCCAAGTATCTCAAGAATGAAAGAAAAAGTATCCAATGTATTCAGCCCTAGTATGAAACCAATTTATAAGCAAGCACCTACACTTCCATATGAAAGTTATAATGCAACTACAGCCCAAAATGAAGGGGAAAGGGGAAAAAGAGGGGAGTGGAGGTGGGAGGATGGGTGGAGGGAGAGTAATTTCTGGGACCACACCTATGGTGCATTTTACAAGGGTATGTGTTAAATCTACTAAGTATAGAATAGAAATGTCTTAACACAATAAATAAGAAAATGCAGTGAAGGCTATTTTAACCAGTTTGATGAAAGTATTTCAAATTGTATCTAAAACCAGCACATTATACCCCATGTTGTGCAAGCACCCAAGCACCTCTCTTGTGCTTGCTTCAGTAGCACATATATAAAATTGTAACTATACAGATAACATTAACATGGACCCTGTACCCCATAATTGCCTTAATGTACACAGGTATGATTTAATAAAAAAAAAAAAA
>NW_003852570.1:879259-885121 GCF_000181295.1 Otolemur garnettii
AACACATCGATACAAAATATCAAAAATCTCCAAATCACCAAAAATAAGCAACCTCAGTAAGAAATAAACTAAAGAACAAAATAGTAAAAGAAAATAATAATAGTCCTTGTGGTTTCAGGTGAGAGTGGGGTTGGGGGCTGGATCTTTCCCTTCATGGAGTGTTGGCACAGACAGACAATGCAGGCTATGCAGCAAAGAGGTGGATTGTTGGACTGGAATTGTAACCCAGAACCCTTGTATCTGCTAGAGAAAATTCTGCACCTCAGCTGAAGTGTCAGTAGCAACTAACTCCTCTCCCCATGGAGGACTACTATTCCCAATTGGTGGGAAGTTTGGATGCTTTGGCAGAGAGTGTGGTGAGGCATGGCCTTCCAAGTGGAATTTGGCGACCAGAAAGAAGAGCCATTTGGACCCTTTTTGGAGCATCAGGGGTCTAAGCAGCTGGACAGAAAAGTGAGGGGAAAGGATCCCACTTAGGAAACAGACACACTTTGTAATTAAAAAATATATATTTGTGGTGCCATGCTGAAGCAGCGAGTGGCAGCAGTAACCAACCCCTCCCCTATGGAGATGGAAAAATCTTTTGTGCTCCACACGGAATCCTCTGGCATCAGTGGAAACCAGCTCCTCCCTCATGGAGGCTTACAACTCTTTTGTGCTCCATGTTGAATCTGTTGTTATCAGCTGGTAACCATCTCCTCCTTCAGGGAGGCTGGAAACACTTTTGTGCTCCATGCTGAAGTACCAGCAGCAACCAGCCCCTTCCCCACAGAAGACTACAATTTCCAGTTTGAGGGGAAACTAGGAGTTGAGTGGAAAATCTGGTGAAGCATGGACTCCTGTGCCGAATTTGGAGGGCAGATAGGGGTGCCGTCTGGAACAGAGAAGCCAAGGCTGGGCAGCCAATCAGGAAGCAGACATATTGTGAAACAATAAAAATGGCCTCTCCATAGCACCGTTTACTTCAGATCAGGTGGGATGAGCTGAATCCCACCTGCAGGCAGTCATCAGGCACCTGAAGCTGGTTCAGGACATCCCACACTTTACAGGAACTGTTGTAGGGAGAATTTGTGCAACCTGCCAGCAAAGATTCCTTTTTTTTTTTTTTCTTTTTTCGTCCTTTCCTTGGAGGAGTTATTAAGGTTTTTTTTATGCTTTATTTTATTATCAATACTATTTTTCCTTTTTTATTTTCTCTTCCTCTCCTTCCCTTCTTATGGTTGCTGAGAGTGCATACATCAGACTAATAGAGATTTTTTTTTGTCTGTTTGTTTACTTGTTTCTGCCTGTCTGTGTGTCTGTGTGCTTGTGTGTCTGGTAGCATTTTTGTCTGTTTATTTGTTCGTTTGGTTTCAATGTGTTCTGTACTCTGCTAAATCCTCGGGTAGGTTATTTTGCCTAACTCCAATTTTCACATTCAATAAGAATATGAGGGAACAGGGGATGAGGGCTGACTGGAACTAGTTTTTAATAAAAACTCCAGCCCAGGAGGAGATATAGCAGCCAGAAAGAACCCAACAAAGCTGAAGGAGGAGAGCCAAGCTGAGAGAAGAGATAGATAAATGCACGTCTTTCACGCCGAAACAAGCCATGACCCCAAGGAAACAAATTCCAGGTCTAGATTGACTTCAGGTTAAAGTCAATTCTCCAGCTGCCATTGACAGAAAAGGTTAAGAAAAGAATTACCAAATTTTTGAAACAAAACAATAATGAAGACATGAATTATCAGAACCTCTGGGATACTGCTAAGGCAGTCCTAAGGGGGAAATTTACAGCACTGCAAGCCTTCCTCAAGAGAACAGAAAGAGGAAGTTAACAACTTAATGGGACATCTCAAGAAGATGGAAAAGGAAGAACATTTCAATCCTAAATCCAGCAGAAGAAAAGAAATAACCAAAATTAGAGCAGAATTAAATGAAATTGAAAATAAAAGGATTGGGGGTGAGCCAAGATGGCAGACTGCAGCCAGTTTTTTACAGAAACTCCCGTCCAGAAAGAGGCTTAAAGGACAGAAGTTTAGCAAGTTAGCTGATGGTTCAGAGCAGAGCCAAGAGAGAAGATTGAAGAGTGCACTTCAACCTTCCTGAGGTGAACTGCAACCCCAAAAATACAACTAAAAGGTACAAAATCCACCACCAAGCAGATGGGAGTCACCTCCTCCACAACAAGGGCTCGCAGTTTACTCCATGCAAACAAGCGAGCAGAGTTCAAACTTCCTTCCACTCTATCCCACGGGAGATACCCCCTAAAAACTGGACCTCCTACCCCTGCTGGCGTGCCACTGCACCCTCTGGCCAGGCATAAAACTGTAAAACTGTATAAAACTGCATATATTCCCCACCTGTAACATTGAAATCCAAGGAGTCCCCACCCACCCACTCCGAGGTCTGGAGGTTTGTTACCTATGGAATCCAGATTCTTGGACATCTCCTAGAGAGAAGTGGAGGGGGAAAAGGGCTGGGGCTGTTCTGTGCTGACTGTGATGCAGGCATGAGGAGAGGAAAGTCGGCTCGGGGTATGCCAGTGCAGCAATGGCGGCATTCTGAGCTGCAGGCTGACGCCATTCCAGCCCTGTCTCTCTGGGCAAACAGAGGTTCCGGACAGCAACCACAGGCAAAACACAGAGAACTTTCTTGGGTGGCATGACAGCCTTTAGGATGTAATCCCCGAGACAAAGGCAGTGGGCAGGCAGAGGCTAGAATTGACACCTGAGTGTAAACTGCTATCTGTCTGCTGTCTGCTGTCTTGCTGAATGCAACATCTGATTTACAGAGAAATCTAGCTGGACAGAAGCCTAATTCAAACACGCAAGGCCCCCCTGCCAAACTCAAATTTCTGGCTAATTTTGCCAGTCCTAAACCCTGGGAACAGTGGCCTACTGGAGTGAATAGGGTCACAGACCTGGGGGATTATGAGTGACTGGGGACAAGGTGGGGAAGGAGGTATTAACCTTCTCAGACTAACCCATTTGCCGGATGGGTCCCTTTGCCCTCACGGAGCACTGGAGCAAGTTATATCGGAGCTGCAAGCAGATCCTTCTTATCTAGCTCCCAGAGACATTTGAACTCTTCCACCTGAAATGGGTGGTGACTGGGACAACTGATTTGGAACCCTTAAATCTGGCAGACCACCCAAGGACTATTCAAAGGGGCACCCTGCATGTATGGTTAAGCGATGATTTGAACTATATAAAACTGTATATATTCCCCATCTGCAACATTCAACTCTGAGGAGTCCCCACCCACTCACTCTGAGGTTTGGAGGTTTGGAGTCCAGGTTCTTGGGCATCTCCTCGAGAGAAGTGGAGGGGGAAGGGCCTGGTGCTGTTCTGTGCTGACTGTGGCACAGGTGTGAGTAGAAGAAAGTTGGCTCAGGGGACACCAATACAGCAACAGTGGCATCCTGAGCTATAGACTGATGCCATTTCAGCCTCCTCTCTCTGGACAGAGACTCCGGACAGCAGCCACAGGTAGAGCGCAGATAACTTTCATGGGTGGAGCACCAGCCCTCAGGGTGTAATCCCCCTGAGACAAAGGCAGTGGGTGGGCAGAGGCTAGAATTGACAACTGAGTGTAAACTGCTATCTGTCTGCTGCCCAGCGCTGAATGCAACCTCTGATTTACAGAGAAATCTAGCTGGACAGAATCCTAATTCAAACACGCAAGGCTCCCCTGCCGAACTCAAATTTCTGGCTGATTTTGCCAGTTGTAAACCCTGGGAGCAGTGGCCTACTGGAGTGAATAAGGTCACAGACCTGGGGGATTATGAGTGACTGGGGGCAAGATGTGGAAGGAGATATTAACTTTCCAGGCTAACCCATTTACCTGGTGGGTCCCTATGCCCTCACGGAGCAGGGCAGGCCCAAAACTGCTTGCTAGAGTCACACACATCACGAGTGGTAGAGAAGATCCCTGCCTCAGGCTCCTGCTCTGGGCAGGCCCAGAACTGCTTGCTAGTGCCGCGGGCGTCCCACAGGCAGTGGCAGAGGAGTCCTCTGTTCCAGGTAGACCCAAAACAGCTTGCTAGAGACACGCACACCCCACAGGGGCCAGGGGAGGAGTTCCCCGTTCCAGGTACCCAAGCTGGGTAGGCCTAGAACTGCTTGCTAGAGTCACATGCGCCCTGCAGGTGGCGGTGGAGGGGTCTACCACTCTGGGAGGGCCCAGAACTGTTTGCTAGAGCCACGTACGTCCCTCGGACAGAGGTAGAGGAGTTCCCCGCTCCGGGCCTCCATGCTGGGAAGGCACAGATCGGCTTGTTAGCACCACACGAGTCCAAAGACTGATGGTGAAGGAGTCCTCTGCTTTCCCCCAGCTACTCTGGTGGGGATGAGCTAGGACTGATCTGGTGACTCATGTACCCTGCAATACTGCTGCCATTCCCCCAGCCCCTGGCTGTTCCAGGGTGCTGAACTAGGACTAATATAGCCACTACAGTTTCCCTGATCCACCTGTTGCCCCAGAGGGGCCGAAGTAGGACTCATCGGGCTGCTGCCAGTCTCCTGCCTCCCGGTCACCCTGGCAGGCTGAATGAGGTCTAATCTGGCCATGCATACTCCCATGCAGCTGCTGCTGTTCCACTGCACCTTGATTGCCCCAGCCCCAGAGAACTGGGAGAAGATAGCAGACACACTCTGCCTGTCTCTCTAGGCAACCAGAAGAAGCCACCAACTGAATGGTTCTGATAAGGCCTCCAAACAAGGTAAACTCAGCATGGGATGGAACCAGTGGAAAAACTCTGGCAACTCAAATAACCAGAGTAGATCAACTCCTCCAAGGGAAAATGTTGAAGACCCCATCCACAAGCAAATGGCTAAGATGTCAGAAATCGAGTTCAGAACGTGGATAGTAAATACCATTAACAGAAGGGAAGAAAGGAAAGAATTAGGAGTTCAAGAAATTATTCAAAAGATGTCTCAAGAACTCAACGATTTCAAAGATAAAATGATCAAAGATTTTGAAACACTGAGAAAAGAAGTTGCAGCCCTCAAGATTCTGAAAGACGCGGCAGAATTCCTCCGTAACAGAGTGCAACAGGCAGAAGAAAGGATCTCTGATTTTGAAGACAAAGCTTTTGAAGAAGCCTAGGAACGCAAAGATCAAAAGAAATGGAGAGCAAAAACAGATCTCACTCTCAGAGAGATCTCGGATAATTCAAAGAAAAAAAATATTCGCCTTATACGAATCCCTGAAGATGACGAAGTTGCTTCACAAAAACACTGAGGCTCTTCATGAAATTATGAAAGAGAACTTTCCAGACATGCCAAGAGATTCTGAAATTCAGATAGCAAATAGTTTCAGAACCCCAGCATAACTCAACCCAAACAAGACATTCCCCAGACACATCATAATTAACTTCACCAAAGTTAAGATGAAAGAAAAAATTCTGAAAGCAGTTAGATGTAAGAAAAGCATAACCTACAAGAGGAAGAGTATTAGGATGACTGCAGATCTCTCAGCTGAAACCTTTCAGGCTAGAAGAGGATGGTCATTGACTTTTAATCTCCCAAAACAAAAGAACTTTCAACCCAGGATCTACCCAGCTAAACTGAGTTTCATCTATGATGGAGAAATTAAATAGTTTAATGACATTCACATGTTGAAGAAATTTGCTATAACTAAACCAGCTCTTCAGGAAATTCTCAAACCTATCCCTCATAATGACAAGTGCAATCCTCCACCACAAAAGTAAACCCACCCAGAAACTTTTGATCAAATTCCAACTTCCACAATGGTAAAAGGATTAAAAATGTCTACTGGACTTTTGAACAACTTGATGACCAAAATTTTACCAGTCTTCTCAATAATTTCTATCAATGTAAATGGCTTAAATTGTCCTCTATAGAGGCACAGATTGGCTGAT
>NW_003852570.1:888432-890618 GCF_000181295.1 Otolemur garnettii
GATTAGCCTATATTACAAAATCCCAAAACCAGAGGTGCTGGCGTGGATGTGGAGAAAAGGGAACACTCCTACACTGCTGGTGGGAATGTAAACTAATACATTTCTTTTGGAAAGACATCTGGAGAACACTTAGAGAACTAAAAATAGAACTGCTGTTTAACCCTGTAATTCCTTTATTAGGTATATTCCCAGACGATAAAAATTGCATTACAACAAAGATATTTGTATCAGAATGTTTATTGAAGCCCAATTCATAATTGCCAGGTCATGTTAGAAGCCCAAGTGCCCATCGATCCACGAATGAATCCACAAACTGTGGTATATGTACACCATGAAATACTATGTAGCCATTAAGAAATATGGAGACTTTATGTCCTTCATGTTCACATGGATGGAGCTAGAGAATGTTCTTCTGAGCAAAGTATCACAAGAATGGAGGGAAAATTATCCAATGTATACACCCCTATTATGAAAATAATTTATACCTTTTATATCAAAGCTATAACCTTATAACAGCCTAAGAATACAGGGAGAGCGGAGGGAGTGGGGAGGGGGGAATGGATGGAGGGAGGAGGATTGGAGGGATCATTTCTGAGGTTTACCTTACAAGGGTACAAGTGAATCTTTCTAAGAGTAGAATGTGAACATTTTAGAACACGAACTTAGAAAATGACATGGAGGCTGTTTTAACCAGTTTGATGGAAGTATTTCGGATTGTGTGTGACAACCCCACACTGTACACCAGAAGTACATTAATGTACATAGTTATCATTCAATAAAAAAAATAAAATAAAAGGATTATACAACAGATCAGTAAATCAAAAAGCTGGTTTTTTAAAAGGTCAATAAAATAGATAAACCTTGGCCAACCTAACCAGAAAAAAAGAGCAAAATCTCTAATCTCATCAGTCAGAAATGGTAAAAATGAAATAACAACAGATACATTAGAAATTCAAAAAATCCTTAATGAATATTACAAGAAACTTTATTCTCAGAAATATAAAAATCTGAAGGTAATCGACCAGTACATGAAAGTATGCTGTCTCCCAAGACTTAGCCAGAATGAACTGAAAATCTTGGGCCTATATCAAATTCGGAAATAGCATCAACTATACAAAATCTTTCTAAGAAGAAAAGCCCGGGACCAGATGGCTTCACATCAGAATTCTACCAAATATTTAAAGAGGAACTTGTTCCTATATTACTTAACCTTTTCCAAAATATAGAATAAGAAGGAATACCACCCAACACATTCTATGAGGCAAACATTACCTTGATTGCTAAGCCAGGAAAAGACCCCAAAAGAAGGAAAATTACAGACTAATATCACTAATGAATATTGATGGAAAAATATTCAGCAAAATTCTATCAAACAGAATCCAGCAACACATCAAAAAAATTATACACCACAATCAAGTAGGTTTTATTCCAGGGTCCCAAAGCTGGGTCAACATACATAAATCCATAAAAATAATTCATCACATGAAGAAATTAAAAAACAAGGACCATATGATTCTCTCAATTGATGCAGAAAAAGCTTTTGATAATACACAACACCGCTTCATGATGAGAACACTTAAGAAAATTGGTATAGAAGGTACATTTCTTAAACTGATAGAGGCCATCTACAGCAAACTCATAGCCAATATCATATTGAATTGAGTTAAATTGAAATCATTTCCACTCAGATCAGGAACTAGGCAAGGGTGCCCATTGTCTCAACTGCTCTTTAACATTGTAATGGAAATTTTAGCCATCACAATTATGGAAGAAAAGATGATCAAGGGTATCCATATAGTGTCAGAAGAGATTAAACTTTCACTCTTCACAGATGATACGATTTTACATCTGGAAAACACCAGGGATTCTACTGGAAAACTCTTAGGAGTGATCAAGGAATATAGCAGCATCTCAGGCAACAAAATCAACACTCATAAATCGGTAGCCTGCATATATCCTAATAATAGTCAAGCTGAGAAAACAGTCAAGGACTCTATTCCATTCACAGTAGTGCCAAAGAAGATGAAAGATTTGGGAGTTTACCTAACAAAGGATGTGAAAGATCTCTATAAAGAGAACTATGAAACTTCAAAAAAGAAATAGCTGAAAATGTTAACAAATGGGAAAACATACCATGCTCATGGCTGGGAAGAATCAACATTGTTAAAATGTCCATACTACCCAAA
>NW_003852570.1:890830-903369 GCF_000181295.1 Otolemur garnettii
ACTGATCAAAACTTCATGGTACTGGCACAAAAACAGAGAGATAGATGTATGGAACAGAATAGAGAACCAAGAGATGAACCCAGCTACTTACCATTATCTGATCTTTGACAAGCCAATTAAAAACATTCAGTGGGGAAAAGATTCCCTATTTAACAAATAGTGCTGGGTGAATTGGCTGGCGACCTGTAGGAGATTGAAACTGGACCCACACCTTTCACCACTAACTAAGATAGATTCTCACTTGATTAAAGATTTAAATTTAAGACATGAAACTACAAAAATGTTAGAGGAAAGTGTAGGGAAAACACTTGAAGAAATCAGCCTGAGCAAAAATTTTACGAGTAGGACCCCATGGGCAAATGAAACAACATCAAAAATACACTATTGGGACCTGATCAAACTACAGAGCTTCTGCACAGCCAAGAACACAGTCAGTAAAACAAGCAGACAGCCCTCAGAATGGAAGAACAGGTTTGCAGGTTATGTCTCTAACAAAGGTTTAATAACCAGAATCCACAGAGAACTCAAGCGTAATAGCAAGAAAAGAACAAGTGATTGCATCTCAGGGTGGGCAAGGGACTTGAAGAGAAATTTCTCTAAAGAAGAAGAAATTTCTCTAAATTTCTCTCCCATGGCCTACAGACATATGATAGAATGCTCATTATCATTAATCATCAGGGAAATGCAAATCAAAACTACTTGGAGGTATTGTGTAACTCCAGTAAGATTAGCCCATATCACAAAATCCCCAAACCACACTGCTGGTGGGAATGCAAGCTAATACATTCCTCTTGAAAAGATGTTTGGAGAACACTTAGAGAACTAAAATTGACCTGCCATTTTACTCTGCAATTCCTCACGTAGGTATATATCCAGAAGACCAAAAATCACATTATAACAGAGATATTTGTACCGGAATGTTTATTGCAACCCAATTCATAATTTGCTAAATCATGGAATAAGCCCAAGTGCCCATCAATCCACAAATGAGTCATTAAATTGTGGTATATATATATATATACCATGGAATATTATGCAGCCTTAAAGAAAGATGGAGGCTTTACCTCCTTCATGTTTACATGGATGGAGCTGGAACATATTCTTCTTAGCAAAGTACCTCAAGAATGGAAGAACAAGTATCCAATGTACTCAGCCCTACTGTGAAATTAATCTATAGCTTTCATACAAAAGCTATAGCCCAAATATAGTCCAAGAGTATGGGGATGGGAAGAGGGAGGACAAGTGAGTGGGGCGGATGGGTGGAGGGAGAGTGATTGATAGGACAACACCTGTGGTCCATCTTACAAGGGTTCATGTGAATCTTTCTAAATGCAGAATATAAAAGTCTTAACACAATAACTAAGAAAATGCCATGAAGGCTATGTTAACCAGTTTGGTGAAAATATTTCAAATTGTATATAAAACCAGCACACTGTACCCCATAACTGCATTCATGCACACAGCTATGATTTAATAAAAAATAAAGAAAAGAAAACAATAATAACAAGAGGAAAACAGAAAAAAAAATAATAGTTTTATATATAACTAGTATGTATATATACGTATATATGTACATATATGTGTGTGTGTGTGTATATATATATATATATATATGGAGAGAGAGAGAGAGAGAGATTGACTTTTGTAGGAATATATTTCTGTTGCAATATATTGCCAGAACATCAGGTGGCACTGAAGTTTTAGGGGACAGACAACACAGGTGAAAACATCTCTCTAGATTATCAGGCATAGACCACATCCCCAACTTAATTGACCACAGTGATCCCCTGATTATTTCCTCACCATTCAGGTTCCACTATGTCAAGAACTCAGATCTCTCCTGAATCCTTCAGAGGCAGGTCTTACTGTGCCCCTAGACAACATAGACAACAGTTTTCATTGAGTGCTGGAATCTCTGAACCTGTGACGACTATAGGACCAATCCTAGCAGGCAGAACTAAAATGGCTACGTTGTGCTTGCTTCAGCAGCACATATATAAAATTGTAACTATACAGAGAACATTAGCATGGCCCCTGTGCAAGATGGCATGCAAATTCAGGAAGCCTTCCATATTTCAAATAATAATAAAATAAAACGACTATGTTTTTAAAGAGGGCCTGGCCTCACAACCTTCTCAGAACCTTTCCATAATGGTACCCTTGCTGCCAGGACACTCTCAGAATGGATGTCTCTTCTACTGGCAAACCAGTGCCAAATCCATTCCAACCATCAATCAAATCTGGCTGTTATATACTGTTCAGGCTTGCCCAATCTTCCAGGCAATCCACTCAAACTTACTTCCCCTGAGAAGTGAAAGCTGCAAAAGGCTTCTTTGTATACTGGATCACTGTGGCTTCCGGCAGCAGCAGCCACCTTGGACTCCTGCCTACAGCCCATGCAAGATTTGCATACTGTGTCAGATCTTCGCTCTGCTGCTCTAGTTCACGTACAGCAACCAGCACCCTGGTGCCTCACAGGACACCCTGTGTCACAGCTCCAGGCAAACTCTCCTCTCCAAATGCTGCCAACTAACACTCATTTCTCAGTTGCTCTAGGAGAGCTCAGCCTGATGGTGTTCCTGGTTCGCCATCTTCAAGAATCTATTTTTGTTGATGGTGAGAAGTGTGTTTCACTTTCCAACTTCTACATGTGGATAACCAGTTGTCCCAGCACCATTTGTTAAATAAAGATTCTTTTCCCCATTGCATGTTTTTGTTAGACTTATCAAAGATTAAATGATTATATGTGACTGGGTTTATCTCTAGATTTTCTCCTCTGTTCCACAGATCTACATCTATATTTTTGTGCCAGTAGCATGCTGCTTTCATCACTATAGCCTTGTAATATAATCTGAAATCTGGCATTCTCATGCCTCCAGATTTGTTTTTGTTTCTAAAAACTGTATTTGCTATTTGGATTTTTTTTTTGCTTTCATATGACTCTAAGTAATATTTTTGAAAGTTCTTTAAAATATGACATTGGTGCTTTGATGGGGATTCCAATAAATCTGTAGATTGCTTTGGGTAGTATTAACATTTTAATGATGTTGATTCTTCCCAGCCATGAGCATGGTATGTTCTTTCATTTGTTGACATCTTTTGCTATTTCCTTTCTTAAAGTTTTATATTTCTCTTAATAGAGATATTTCATGTCTTTGGTTAGATATATTCCCAGGTATTTCATCTTCTTTGGTGTTATTGCAAAAAGGAATGGAGTCTTTGATTTTATTCTCAGCTTGACAATTATTGTCATATACAAAGGCTACTGATTTGTGGGTATTGATTTTGTATCCTGAGATGCTGCTATATTCCTTGATCACTTCTAAGAGCTTTGTAGTTGAGTCCCTGGGTTTTTCCAGGTATAAGATCTTGTGATCTGCCAAGAAGGAGAGTTTGATCTACTTTGTCCTTATTTGGATTCTTCTATCTCCTTCTCTTGCCTCATTGTAATGGCTAGGACTTCCAACACTATGTTAAATACCAGTGAAGACAGTGGGCATCCTTGTCTGGTTCCAGATTTGAGTGGAAATGCTTTGAGTTTTACTCTATTCAATATGATATTTGCTGTGGGTTTTCAGTAGATAGCCTCTATCAGCTTAAGGAATGTTCCATATAAGCCTATTTTCTTAAGTGCTTTTATCATGAATGAATGCTGGATATTGTCAGAAGCCTATTCTGCATCCATTAGAAAATCCTATGGTCTTTTTTTTGTTCTATTTATATGGTGTTTTATATTTATAGATTTGCATATGTTGAAACAATCTTGTGTCTCTTATGTCACTTGATCATGGTGCATAACCTTTTTAATATGTTGTTGTATTCTGTTTACTAATATATTGTTGAATATTTTTGCATCAATATTCATTAATGATATTGGCGTATAGTTTTCTTTTTTTTCTGTTGAGTCCTTTCCTGGTTTGGGGATCAGGGTGATGTTTCCTTCATAGAATGTGTTGGAGAGGATTTCATCTTTCTTTACATTTTGGAAAAGTTCATGCATTATAGGAACTAGTTCCTCTTTGAAAGTTTGATAGAATTCTGGTGTGAAACCATAGGGTCCAGGGCTTGACTATTTTGTGAGATTTTGTATAATTAATGCTATTTCAGTATTTGACCTTGGTCTATGTAAGATTTCTGAATCTTTCTGGCTGAGTTTTAGAAGGTTTTGTCCTTCCAGATATTGGTGCATTTCCTTTACATTTTCATATTTCTGGGAATAGAGTTTTGTAGTAATTTTTCAGAATATTTTTTATTTCTGTGAAATATGTTATTTACCCTATATCATTTATATTTGTAGTTAATTAGAGATCTTATTTTTCTGTTTCTGCTTTTTCTAGCCAAAGTTTTGTCAATTTTATTAATCTTTTCAAAGAACCAACTTTTTGTTTCACTGATATTTTGAAAAATTATTTTGTTTTTGACTTCATTTAGTTCTGCTCTAATTTTGATTATTTCTTTTCTTTTGCTGAGTTTGATATTAGATTGTTCTTCCTTTTCCAGTTGCTTGAGATGGCCCATTAGGTTACTGACTTGCTCTCTTTCTGTTTTCTTGATGAAGGCATCTACTGCTATAAACTTCCTTCTAAGGACTGCCTTTGCAGTCAGGTTTTGATAGTTTTGGGCTTAATTAGGTTTTGTTCCAGAAATCTAATGATCTCCTTCTTGATCTTGTCTATGACCCAGCTATCATTCAGCATAAGGTTATTTAGTTTCCATGATTTTATTTGAGTATGAAGATTTATGCTGCTGTTGAGTTCAACTTTTATTCTATGATAGTCTAAGAAGATGCAGGGGATTAATTCTATTCCTTTGAATTTGTTGAGGTTAGTCTTGTGACTGAAGATGTGATCAATTTTGGAAGATGATCCATGGGCTGAGCAGAATAATCGGTATTCTGTTTTGTTAGGATAAAATATTCTATAAATGGGGTGGTACCTGTGTCTCAAAGGAGTAGGGCCCCAGCCCCATATACTGGAGGTGGTGGATGCAAACCCAGCCCTGGCCAAAAATAAAAACTGCAAAAAAAAAAAAAAAAAGACCTGAAAATATTCTATAAATGTCTATTAAGTCCATTTGTTCTAGGGTCTTATTTAGGTCCATTATTTCTTTGTTTGATTTCTGCTTGGAGGAACTGTCCAGTATTGCCAGTAGTATATTAAAATCTCCAACTATTACAGTGTGGGAAAATATCACATTGTTTAGATCAGTTAGAGTTTGTTTTATACATTGAGGAACATTCAGATAGGGTGCTTAGATGTTACCTATTGAAAGCTCTTCACATTGTTTGTTTCCCTTGACTATGTGTAGTGTAGTGTCCATTTTGTCTTTCAATATTTTTGTTGCTTTTAATCCTATAGTACCTACATACAATATTGCAACTGCAGCTTCTTTCTGCTTTCCATTTTTCTGAAATATCATTGCCCATCCCTTCATGCTCAGTCTTGTTTTATCCTTTGAGGAGGTAAGATGAGTTTCTTGTATTCAACAGATATCTGGCCTGTGTTTTTGTATCCAGTCAGATATCCCATGCCTCTTTAAGAGAGAGTTCAAATCATTCACATTCAGAGAATTGATAGATATGGCAGAGTTTTGGTGGTCTTGTTCTTCAGAAGTCCAGAACTTAATTTTGTGCCTCTCAATGTTGTGGAAGCTAGGCTCTGTTGTTTAATTTCTGGGTAGGTTAATTTTAGTGGTGTACCCTCCTGTTGATTGTTATGAGGAATGGGTTCGAATATTTCCTTTAGATCTGGTCTATTCATTGCAAATATCCTCAGCATGTAGATTTTAATGAAGTATTTCATTTCTCCATCACAAATGAAACTCAGTTAAGCAGGTATAGCATCCTGGGCTGGAAATTGTTTTCTTTAAGAAGGTTGAAGGTTGATGATCATCATTTTCTGGCTTGGAAAGTTTTGGCTGAAAGATCTGCAGTTGTCATTACACTTTTCCTTTTATAAGTAATACTTTTCTTACTTTTCCTCTGCCTGGCTGCTTGCAGAAATTTCTCCTTCATATTAATGTTGACAAATTAATTATCATGTGTCTAGTAGATGCTTTGTTTGAATTGTGTTGTGCTGGGGTTCTGAAACTATCTACTATCTGAATATCTGTGTCTCTTACAATACTTTAGAAATGTTCCAGCATAGTGTCTTGGAGCAGAGAATTTGTGCCTTTGGGGCCACTCTCTTCTCCTTCAGTAATCCCTATAATTCAGATATTTGATTTCTTAGAATGATCCCATAACTCTCCTAGGAAGTATTCTGTTATTTTTATCCATTTTTCTACCTCTTTGTATACTTGAGATAATTCAAACAAAGTCTTATCTTCTTTATTTGAGTTTCTTTCTTCACACTGATCCATTCTATTTTTGAAGGACTGTACTATATTTTGAAGCTCCTGAAATACCATTTTCAATTTCTTAAGCTCTGCTAAATCTTTCCTCATTATGTCTATATACTTGGTGACTTTGTCTTTGAATTCATTAATTTCTTAAGTCAACTTCTGAACCATTTTTTGGTTATGTTTCCATCTATTTATTCATTCTAATTATCTTTTTGCCATCCAAATTCTATTTATGACATTTCAGCAATTTCTTTGTGTATGGAATTTTCTAATATTTATTGTTTGACATGCCCAGGAGGTGTTGATTGGCTCTGATTTTTAATGTTGCCAAAATTCTTCTGCTGATCACTTCTCGTATTTTCAGCTTTGTCCTCTTTTTCCCTTTTTGAATATGTTAATTATACTTTTTAGTTGAATTGATAGGTTGTCCTTGAGAAGTCCACTCCTCACTGTTGCAGTGCCACCACCACCTTGTTATTTTTCTTCCACTTTCTTGTTTCTGCTGCTTGATTCAGACTGGGCGATGTGTACCTCACATAGTCCTTTCAGTGTGGAGCACCTTACTTTTGTCTTTCATCCACTTAAGTCCACTATCTCCCCCTTTTGGTATGAGCCTCTGGCAAAAGCTGCTTCTAGGGAGTCATCTTCCCATAATCCCCAGGACACACAGGCCTTTTTGCAAAGAGTTTCAACATGGTTTACATTTCAGCTTCAATATTTATAAACAGAATAAAATCTGGAGGGAAGAAGTCTGAGAAGATAAGCCTTTAGGTACTAGATTACTGCTTTCCAATATTTTATTAGCTTTGTGGATTCTCTCTATATAAATGATATTCATTTATCTTTGGTTTTTAGTAAGGATAAAATTACATTATAAAATGAATTACAAGTTTACTTTTACTTCTGGATTTTAGCAACAATTATGAAAATTGGGAATTATTACCTCATTCAAAAGTTTAAAGAATACATCAGGTATAGTTGTAGTAGTGAAAATGTTTTTAATACATTTTCAACATTTTATTCTTGTATAGTAAGCTAAATTATCTTTTCTTAAATTATTTTGATAATTCCTTTAAACAGAAAATCATTTATTTTAATAAGATTTTTCAATTTTATTTTTATTAGATGTAGCATACTGATGTTAAAACTTTATCTCATGTTGGTTATTCTGTATCCTATTAATGTTTTAGTTGGATTCTTGGAAATTATAATTTTTGCCATAGAATATCATGTATAATAAATTCTTTTTCCATCTGAAAATTTCTTTATGAGCTACTATATAAGTTAACTTTTATAAACTTTCCATGGATATTTCAGAATCATTTTTATGTAATTTAAAGTCTACCAGCTATATACTATGCCTTACTGTTTTTGGAAAACTATCCTCCAAACTCTCTTTGGTCTGAGCATTTGTATTTTTCTCTATTTACCTAATTGCCAACTCATGTTTTATAATATTTACCATTTTATAAATAAAAATGGCAAATTTTGCCAGAAAAAAAGAAAGATCATAAATATATAAGGTAGAAAATAATAATTATTCTCAATTGAATCTCTCAGATATATATAGCTCTAACATGTACTTACTCTAGTTTTCCTTTTGTATATATTAGTGAACCTATAGCAGAGGCCATCTATAACATCATATATTTATTCACACTAATCTCCAGGGTTTCCATTATTAACAAGAGGTTTAAATAAGCATTCAGGAAGTGGAGTATGATAAAGATTTAGTTTTTAATGTTTAATTTAATTAAAAAAAAGTATTTTGGTTGGTGGGAGAGTTGGCCAACTACAGGCAGGTTTCAACAGAAGCTCCTGTCCAGAGGGAAAAGTTTGACTGAAGTGAACTCAGGGAAGTCTAAAGTGGGAGTTCAGCATGAGGAAAAGGAATGAAGGTGTATATCCTCCCCACTGAGGCAAGCTTTGAGGCTGAGAAAGTGGAAGAAAAATAACAGATTAGGAAAGGAACTACTAGACTGAAGGCACCTGGAGCCAAGAGAATGATACACCACACTCCCAACAGGGAGAGCCACCACAGACTTTCCACAAATGAACAAGGAGCAAGGGACTTCTCACCCCTGACTCCACAGGTGAGAGCTTCAAGGTCTTGGTTCTCCCACACCTGGGAATTTCCACCTCTGAGTCCACTCCCCATCCTGCCTGACACAAATTGAACAAATTTTCTCTCTGTAGTCCTGAGCCCACAGCCCACTCTTTCTCCTCTCTGGTTGCCTGACTGACTGCCCCCTTCAGAGGCGAGAGTGTTGGGAGTTCTATAAGAGAACATTGTGTGGGCCACTGAGCTGAGCTACCCCCAATGCAAGAAGAAACAATGGCAGTACAGTTCTAATTTTGGTGGGTGATGGTGTAGTCTCCTTTGGCTCTCAGTCCTGCTAGAGGAGAACTTTTCCCAGCCTCTTGGACACCCCTTTACTGAAGTCTGTGCCTGATGAACCTTGGTGACCCACAGCTTTCCTCCTTGATGTCTGGAGAGAGATAGGCCTAGTCTGGAGTTGTCAGCACTGTGGAGATCCAGGAATTCATACCTCCTGAGCCTTGGGTGCTGGCCGCACTTTATCTAGTATGCAGCCACCATTCCAGGTACAGTGGAGAAGGACTGCAGCTTCTCTGAACTTGTTTGAGTGGGTGTTGATCATGCTGCTTGAGTGAGTTAGACTGAGACTCTCCGTCAGAACTATCTATGTAGGCTTGTTTGATGGCCATCACTGGCTGGGGCTGCAGATTCACTATTTATTTGACTTTGTGAGTGTGGGGGTATTGAATCAGTGAGAGGTAGAATTAGTGAGTCTTTTGGTGGATTTCCCTCCTCCAGCTGTTGCTGGCAGAGGAAAGGGCCACAGATACTCAAATCTTTGTGCAGCAAAGGTTCCAGTGAAATACTATGGCTCCTTTGAATTCAGAAGAGGAAAAGTTTAAACCAGTACAGAATCAGGTTGATTCTCAGTACACAGGCCTTCAGAGACTCTCACTGTAGCCCTGAAAGAGAGCTTTGCAAGGCTGTGGGAAAGGGCCACAAGCACAAGCCCCAGCTCACTGACAAAGGAGTGAGTGGTTAACTTCAGCTTGTGGGACCTCCAGATGTGGTCTCATTGTGACAGTTTTAGCTGCCAAATAGGTATGCGTGTAACTTCCTAAAGGTCCTTAATTATATTGTCCTTCAATAACTATTAAGAAACAACATATCATGTCATCTAAAATTGTATAATTAATATGAAAAAGCTTATAATATTTTCTAGGGAATAGCCAGAGGAAAAAATCTGGCAAGATGAAAAATCAGAGAAGATAAATTCCTCCAAGAGATTGCAAGAGAGATATAGCAGAAAATACCAATTATAAAGAAATCATTAAAATGTCAGAAATGGAAATTAGAATGTGGAGGACAAAAAAGATGATTGAAATTGAGGAGAGGATGGAAATAGAAATAAAAAAAATAAGAATTGACTCAAAAAAAATAATGAATTTAAAGACAAAGTTACAAATGACCTGGTCATAATGAGGAAAGATATAGAAGAGCTTAAGGAATTTAAAGCATTCAAGAAGCTTCAAAACAAAGTAGAGATGATCAGTAATAGAGCAAAACATGAAGAAGAAATAATTTCATAAATTGAATACAAGACATTTGAACTATCTCAATCATTCAAAGAGGCAGAAAAAATAAGAAAAAAAAATCTAAGAACATGCCCTGAGAGAGTTAAGAGATTATTCCAAAAGATCAAACATACAAATTACAGTGATTTCTGACATTCTGAAAGGATGTTCCCAAAGGCACTGATTCTCTACTTAAATATATCATGGTGGAGAATTTTACGAGCATTGTGAGAGAGATAGAAAAGCAGACAGTAGATATTTTCAAAATGCCATCATGACTCAATCCAAGCAAAGTATCTCCTAGAAAAATTGCAATTAGCTTTTCCAAAATCAATAAGAAAGGAGAAAATCCTGCAAGTGACCAGGCATAAGAAAAGTTTTACCAGTAAAGAGAAAAATATAAGGATGACTGTAGATATTTTAGCAAAAATTTTTCAAGCCAAAAGAGGATGGTAATTGGATGTGAATAATCTTAGTGAAAACAATTTTAATCCCAAGATCATGATAAAATGAGTTTCATTTGTGATGGAAAAATCAAATATATTCCTGACATGCCCAGCTTTACAGGAAGCACTCAGACACATTCTTCATAATTACCAGCTGGATGGGCGATTACCAAAGTAAACACACCCAGAAATAAAGAACAAAGCCTGGCTTCCACAATGGTACAAGGGATAAAAATAAGCTCTAGACTTCTGAAGACTGAGACGACTAAAACTCCACCAAACTTATTTATTGTCTCAATAAATGTGATTGGTCTTGAATTCCCCACTGATGACTGGATAAAAAAATCTCAAGCCCAATATCTGTTGTCTCCAGGAAACACGTCTAACCTCTTAGGATAAGACTTAGGGTGAAGGACTGATAAGCAATAATTTGAGCACACAGAAATCAGAAAAAAATCAGGAGTTGCAACCTTATTTGCAGATGCAATTGGATCGATACTGAAATAAATAAAGACAGACAAGGACGAAAGCTACATACTTGTGAAGGGAAGCATGAAACATGAATATATTTCAATAATTAGTATTTATGCATCCAACCTAAATGCTCCTTGACACATAAAACAAGCCCTAAAGGACTTAAGCAATATAATGTCCCTTTGACAGTATTAGACAAGTCCTTCGGACAGAAATTAAACAAATAAATAATGGACTTAAACATAACCCTAGAACAAGTGGACTTAACAGATATATACACAACATTTTAACCTAACAAAATGAATACACATCTTTCTCATGAGACCACAGATCACCCTCTTAAATTAATCATACCTTAGGAAACAAGTCTAAACTCAACAAATTCAAAAGAATGGAACTTATTCCTTGCATCTTATCAGACCATCATGGAATAAAAGTTGAACTCAACAGCAACAGAAATCTTCACACCTTAATAAAGTCATAGAAATTAAATAACCTTATGATGAATAACAGCTGGGTCAAAGATGAGATTAAGAAGGAAATTATTAGATTTCATTAACAAAACAATACTGAAACCACAAGCTATCAGAACCTATGAAATACTGCAAAGGCAAACCCAAGAGTCAAATTGATAACATGAGATGCTTTCATCAAGAAAACAGAAAGAGACCAAGCCAGCAAGAAAATGGACCATCTTAAGCAAATGGAAAATAAAGAAAAATCCATCACCAAACCCAGCAGAAGAAAATAAATACCAAAATTAGAACAGAATTGATGGAAATCAAAACATAATAATAATTTTAAGATCATCAAAAAACGTTGGTTCTTTAAAAAGATTAGTAAAATTGACAAACCCATAGCCAGAATAAGAAAGGAAAGAAAGAATAACAACACATACCACAGAAATGAGAAACATAGTTAAGGAGTACTACCAAAAAACTCTGTGTGCAGAAATAAAAAAATGGAGAAAATATAGACCAATATCTAGAATCATACCAACCTCCTAAACTCAACCAGAAAGAAGTAGAAAATTTGAATACACCTACAGAAAGCACTGAATTTGTATCAACAATGCAAAATCGTCTAATAAAAGAATTCCCTGGATCAGATGATTTCAGGCCAGAACTTTACCAAACCTTTAAAGAGGAACTGGTACTTATATCGCATAGCCTATTCCAAACAGAGAAAGAAGCAATCTTTGCCAACACATTCTACAAAGCAAACATCCTGATCTCAAAACCAGGAAAAGACCCCCCCAAAAAGAAACAAACAAAAAACACTATACACCAATATTATTTTTTCTTTTTTTTTTTTTTATTGAATGGTAACTATGTACATTAATGCAATTCTGGGGTACAATGTGGTGTTTTCACATACAATTTGAAAAATTTCCATCAAACTGGTTAACATAGCCTTTATGTCATTTTCTTAGTTATTGTGTTAAAACGCTCATATCCTACTCTTAGAAAGATTCACTTGTACCCTTGTAAGATAAACCACAGAACTGATCCCTCCAATCACCCTCCCTCCACCCATTCCCCCTCCCTTTATATTCCCCCCTCCCCTTATTGTTAAGCTGTTATTAGGTTATAGCTTTCATATGAAAGCTATAAATTAATTTCATAATAGGGCTGTGTACATTGGATAGTTTTTCTTCCATTCTTG
>NW_003852570.1:906484-908999 GCF_000181295.1 Otolemur garnettii
AATGTATATTCAGTTTTGTTAGGATGAAAAGTTCTGTAGATTTCTCTTAGGTCCAAATTTGAATAGTTAAATTTAAATTCAAAATTTATTTGCTAAGCTTCTTATTGGAAGATCTGTCCAGCACTGCCAAAGGAGTGTTGAGATCTCCGACTATGATGGAGTTGGGAGAGATCAAGTTTCTCATGCCAGTTAAGAGTATCTCTTATAAATCGAGGTGTATTTTGGTTGGGTGTGTAGATATTGATAATTGAGATCTCTTCATCTTGAGGATTACCCTTAAGAAATATAAAGTTGCCATCCTTGTCTTTGCTTACTTTTGTTGGTTTAAACCCTATTGTATCTGGGAATAAAATTGCAACATCTGCTTTTTTCTGCTTTCCATTTTCCTGGAATATAGATGACCAGCCCTTCACCCTGAGTCTACATTTATCTTTTAAAGTTAGATGCAATTCTTGAATACAACAGATGTCCATCTGAGTTTCTGTATCCAATCAGGCAATCTGTGCCTCTTTAAAGGACAATTTAAACCATTCACATTGATTGAAATTATTGATAAGCCTGGTAAAATTTTGGTCAGCAAGTTGTTCGAAAGTCCAGTGGACATTTTTCATCCTTTTGCCACTGTGGAAGTTGGAATGTGATCAAAAGTTTCTGAGTATGTTTACTTTTGTGATGGTGGACTGCATTGGTCATTATGGAGGATGGGTTTGAGAATTTCTTGGAGAGCTGGTATAGTTATGGCATATTTCTTCTTCAACATGTGAATATCGTTAAAGTATTTAATTTCTCCATCATAGATGAAACTCAGTTTAGCCGGATACAGGATCCTTGGTTGAACTTTATTTTGTTTTAGGAGATTAAAAGCTAAAACTATCCTCTTCTAGCCTGAAAAGTTTCAGCCAAGAGATCTGCAGTCATCCTAATACTCTTCCCCTTGTAGGATATGGTTTTCTTATGTCGAACTGCTTTCAGAATTTTCTCTTTCATCTTAACTTTGGTGAAGTTAATTATGATGTGTCTAAGGGATGTCTTGTTTGGGTTGAGTCGTGCTGGGGTTCTGAAACTATCTGCAATCTGAATTTCAGAATCTTGTGGCATGTCTGGAAAGTTCTCTTTCATAATTTCATGAAGAAGAGCCTCTGTGTTTTGTGAAGCAACTTCATCTCCTTCAGGGATTCCTATAAGGCAAATATTAGTTTTCTTTGAATTATCTGAGAGCTCTCTGAGAGAAAGATCCATTTTGCTCTCCATTTCTTTTGATCTTTGCACTCCTGGGCTTTTTAAAAAGCTTTGTCTTCAATATCAGAGATCCTTTTTCTGCCTGTTCCACTCTGTTATGGAGGGATTCCACTGTATGTTTCAGTCCCTTGAGAGCTGCAACCTCTTGTCTCAGTATTTCAAATTCTTTGGTCATTTTATCTTTGAAATCGTTGAATTCTTGAGACATCTTTTGAATAATTTCTTGAAATTCTAATTCCCTCCTTTTTTTCATTCTGTTAATCTCAGTTGCTATCCACATTCTGAACTCGATTTCTGACATCTCAGCCATCTGTTTATGGATGGGGTCTTCAATTGCATCTGCTCCATTTTTCATTGGGGGAGTTGATCTACTCTGGTTATTCAAGTTGCCAGAGTTTTTCCACTGATTCCACCCATGCTGAGTTTACCTTGTTTGGAGACCTTATTAGAACCATTCATTTGGTGCCTTCTTCTTGTTGCCCAGAGAGACAGACAGGGCATGTCTTTCATCTTCTCCCAGTTTTCAGGGAGCTGGGGTGACTGGGGTGCAGTGGAATGGCAGCAGCTGCATGGGAGTTGCATGGCCAGATTAGACCTCTTTTGGCCTTGCAGGGTGACTGGGGAGCAGGAGACCGGCAGCAGTCAGATCAGTCCTAGTTCAGCCCCACCAGGGCAACCAGGGGAACAGGGGAACTGCAGCAACTAGATCAGTCCTAGTTCAGCCCCCCTGGAGCAACCAGGGGGCGGAGGGATAGCAGCAGTAGCACAGGGCACGCAAGCAACCAGATCAGTCCTAATTCAGCCCCACCAGGGTAGCCAGGGGGGAATGGAGGACTCCTTTGCCGTCACCCACTGGAAACGCATGGCACTAGCAAGCCAATCTGGGCCCTCCCATCGTGGGATCTCAGAGCAAGGGAACTACTCTGCTGCCACCTGCAGGATGCCTGTGGCTCTAGCAAACAGTTCTGGGCCCACCCAGAGCAGTAGACTCCTCTACCACCACCTGTGGGATGTGCATGGCTCTAGCAAGCAGTTCTGGCCCCACCCCCACTCAGGTTCCTGGAGCAGGAAACTCCTCTACTGGCCCCCATGGGGTGTGCCTGTCTCTATTAAGCTGTTTTGGGCCTGCCTGGAATGGAGGACTCCTCCATCACTGCCTGCTGGACGCCTGTGGCAGTAGCAAGCAATTCTGGGCCTGCCCAGAGCAGGAGCCTGGGCTGGGAATCTCCTCTGCTGCCTGTGAAGCGTGTGACTCTAGCAAGCAGTTCTGGGCCTG
>NW_003852570.1:909092-963193 GCF_000181295.1 Otolemur garnettii
GGGACTCCTTTGTGGCCACCCACCAGCAGTGGGAGGTGTGTGGCTCTAGCATGCAGTTCTGGGCCCACCCAGAGCCCTAGAGCAGGGATCTCCTCTGCTGCCCGTGGGGTATGCACTCTAGCAAACAGTTCTGGGTCTGCCCAAAGTTGGGGACTCCTCTGTCACAGCCTGTGGCTCTAGCAAGTAGTTCTGTGGCTGTCTGGAGCAGTGGACACTTCTGTGACCACCTGCCACCTGCAGAAGGAGTACTGCTCTAGCAAGCAGTTCTGTACCCTTCCAGAGTGGAGGTCTTCTCTGCCACTGCCTGTAGGGTGTGCAAGGCTCTAGCAAGTAGTTCTGTGTCCGCCTGGAACAGAAGACTTCTCTGTGGCCACCCACCACCTGTGGGAGGCATGCGGTTCTAGCAAGCAGTTCTGGGCCTGCCCAGAGTCCTGGAGCAAAGGTCTCCTCAGCCGCTCGTGGGGCGCATGACTCTAGTAAGCAGTTCTGGGCCCTCCCAGAGTGGGGGAGTCCTCTGCTGCTGAGAGGCTCTAGCAAGTAGTTCTGTGTCTGCCTGGAGCAGGGAACACCTCTGTGGCCACCTGCGGCCCACGGGAGGTGTGCAGCTCTAGCAAGCAGTTCTGGGGCCCGCTTTGTATCTGTAGTTTGTGTTCTTAAATGCTTTTCCTTGGATTTACAGCCTGCCAAACTTCTTCCTGGGCTCAGCTCCCCGTCTTTGGCTTCATAGATTCTGAGTCCAACCAGTTTTTCTTCCTTTGCTCAGGAGCCTCTGATCAGGGTTGCTACCTGTTGACCATCTTCCCAGAATTCCCTACACCAATATTATTAATGAATGTTGATTAAAAAAATTCAATAAAGTCCAAGTAAACAGAATATAGCAGGACATTACAAAAGTTGTAGATCACAATCAAGTAGTTTTTACCCAAGGGAGTGCATGGTTGTTTCAACATATGTAAATCCTCATATGTGGATGTGTATTAGATTATCTCCTGGCTTCATATTAGAATTGAGTGCATTGGGTTCTTGCTTCTCTATTCTTGTGTTACTTTGCTAAGAATAATGTATTCCAACCCTATCCAAGTCACCATCTTTTTTATTGGCTGAATAGTATTCCATGCTATACATATACCACAGCTTGTTAATCCATTCCTTGGTTGGTGGGCATTTACATTGTTTCCACATTTTGGCAATTGTACATGTAGCTGTGATAATCAGTCTAGTGCAAATGTCCCTATGATAAAATTATTTTTTTTTCTTCTGGGTACATGCATAGTAATGGGATTGCAGGATCAAATGGTGGGTATAATTTGGGTTCCATGAGGTTTCTCCATACTTCCTTCCAATAAGTTTGTATTAGTTTCCATTCCCAGCAACAGTGTAAAAGTGTTCCCTTCTCTCCACATACACACCAACATCTGCAACTGTTAGATTTTGTGATGTGGGCTATTCTCATTGGGGTTAGGTAATATATCAGGGTGATTTTAATTTGCATTTCATTGATAATCAGGGATGATGAGCATTTTTTCATATGTTTGTCAGCCATTCATGTATCTTCATCAGAGAAGGTTCTGTTCTTATCTCTTGCCCAGTGGTAGATGGGATTGTTCACTCTTTTGTTGTTGTTGTTGATTAATTTGAGTTCTCTGTACATTTTAGTTATCAACCTTTTGTCAGATTGATATCCTGCAAATATATTTTCCTATTCTTAAGTTTGCTTAGCTGTGTCCTTAGCTATGTGGAACTTTTCAGTTTAATTAACTCTCATTTGTTAATTTTTGTTGTTGCAAAGGTCACTAAATTATTTTTTCATAGAATCTTTCTCCAGGCCAACATCATTATGATTTTTTCCCTCACTGTCTTCTAAAGTTTTTATAGTTTCATGTTTTAGATTTAAATCTTTTATCTAGCTTGAATCAATTTTTGAAAGTGGCTAAATGTGTGGGTCCAGTTTTAGTCTTTTCATGTGGTTATCCAGTTTTCTCAGCACCATTTGTTGAATAGGGATTCTCCTGCCAAGTGCATGCTTTTGTTGCTTTATCAAAGATCAGACATCAAGTAGAGCCAGGTTTCATCTCTTGGTTTTCTATCCTGTTCCATATGTCTATGTCTTTATTTTGCTGCAAATACCATGCTGTTTTCATTACTATAGACTTGAAATATAGCCTGAACTTTGGTAAGGTGATGCCCCTGGCTTTTTTTTTTATTAGTAAGTATAGCCTTTGCTATACTGGTGTTTGTTTTGGTTCTATAAATGCAATTCACCACATAAACAAAATAAAAAACAAAGACCTTATGATTCTCTCAACTGATGCAGAAAAGGCTTTTTACAATATTCAGCATCTTTTTTTGATAAGATCACTTAAGAAAATAGGCTTAGATTGAGGAATATATTTTGTGATTTTTTTTAAAAAGGTGAAAGAAGATATTTTTGAGCAAATGAGAAAATTTAATTAAAGATGTAGTGGACATTCAATAATAAGAAGGAAGTATTATAATATTGTGGAGTTTCAGAATAATTGTGATTTGATTAAGTTAAAAATAAAATCCTTTTATGTTGGAGGTACATATCCAAGTATCATAGGTCAAAGTATACAACTGGAATTTGCTTATAAAAGACTCTACTTTGAAAAAAGGGTGGGAGAGTTGATAAACCTGCCAAAGTGTTGATAATTATATGATGATAGTCTATCTGTGTTTCAGTATATGATTCTATTTCAGCATATATTTTAAAATTTCCATAATAAAACATTAAAAAAAACCACAAACCAAACAAAAAAGAAAATAGGCATAGGTGAGACATTTCTTAAACTAATAGAGGATGACTATAACAAACTCACACCCAATATCATATTGAATGGTGAAAAATTAAAGCATTTACAGTTATAACTGGAACTAGACAAGGATGTCCACTATTGTCCCTGCTATTAAACATAGTGCTGAAAGTCCTAGACATTAAAATTAGGCAAGAGAAATATAAAAATGGGAAAAAGGAGGTCAAAATCTGGCTCTGTGAAGATAACATAATCTCATACCTAAAAACCCCAGGGACTAAACTACAAGGCTCTTACAGGTGATAAAGAAATATACTAGAATTGAAGGATACAAAATTAAAGTCCAGTGATCAGTAACTTTCATTTATGCCAATAACAGTCAAGTTGATAATAAGATCAAAGATTCAATGCCTTTTACAGTAGCTTCAAAAAAGATTAAATACCTAGGAATGTATCTAAAAAAGGATGTGAATGATCTCAATAAAAAACTATGAAACTCTCAGAAAAGAAATGGAGAAGATGCTAACAAATGAAAGAATATACTGTGCTCATGGCTGGGAAGAATCAACATCATTAAAATGTTCATACTACCCAAAGAATTCTACTTATTTAATGCATTCCCCATCAAAGCTCCAATTCCATACTGTGAAGAATTAGAAAAAAATAGTACCTCATTTCATATGCAACCAGATAAAATTCTGAATATCCAATACAATTTTTAGAAATAATAATAAAAAAAATCTAGAGTCATCATGTGACCAGACTTCAGGTTATACTGCAAGAATAAAGTGGTTAAAACAGCATGGTACTGGAACAAAAATAGAGATGTAGATCAGTGGCATTGAATAGAGAATGTAGAAGTGAAACCAGTGGCATATTGTCATCTGATCTCTGATAAATAAACAAACAAAAAAAACATGCAATAGAAAAAGTAATTCCTATGTAATAAATGATGCTCGGAGAACTGGTTAGCCATATATAGAAGGCTGAAACTATACCCATACCTCTCACCATTGACTAAAATTGTGTCTCATTGGGTTAAAAATTTAAACTTAAGATATGAAACAATAAAAATTCTAGAAGAGAGTGTGGGTAAAACAATAGACAAAATTACACTGGGAGAATAATAAGAAGACACCCCTGGAAATTGCAGCAAGACCAAAAATAAATAAATGAGGCTTGATCAAGCCAAGACGCTTCTACAAAGCTAAAGGTACCACAATTGAAGCAAACAGACAGCCTTCACAATGGGAGAAGATATTTGCATGCTATCAATCTGAAAAAAATGCTGATAATTAGAATCTCAGAAAATACAAATTAATCTATATAAAAATAACAAAGAACCCCGTTTGTAAGTGGGCAAGGGAGTCATACAAAAACTTCCTGAAGATGACAGAAACTTCTCTGAAGATGACAAAAAAAAATGGCCAAAAAAACACATTAAAAAATTTCATCACCCCTAATCATCAGAGAAATGAAAATCAAACCACTGTGAGATATTACGTAACTCTAGTGAGATTATCCCATGTCACAAAGTCCCAAATTGCAAATGTTGGCATGGATGTGTAGAGAAAGGAACACTTATATATTGCTCCTGAGATTACAAACTGATACAACTTCTATGAAAATAAGTAGGGGAAATTCTTAAAAAATTAAATGTTGATCTTCCATGTGATCCCACAATCCCATTACTAGGTATCTACCCAGAAGAACAAAAATCATTTTACCACAAGGATATTGACACAGAATATTTATTGAAGCTTAATTCCCAATTACCAAGTTGTGGAAGCAACCCAAATGCCCATTAATCCATGAATTAATTAAGAAACTTTAGCACATGTATATCATGGCATACTATTCACCCATAGGAAGAAATGAAAAATTTACAACTTCTTTGTTTATCTGGATGGAATTGAAACACAATCTTCTTAGTAAAGTATCTCAAGAATGGAAATGCAAGTGTCCAATGTACTCAATAGTAATATGAAACCAATATATAAACAACTACATGCCAACACAAAAGATAAAACACAAGTATGGTCTATAACAGTGGAGGGTCAAGGAGGGAGAGGGGAGAAGGGAAGAGGGGAGGGTAATTGGCAGAAAGAGGGAGGACTATTGACAGGATCTCACATAGTGTGCAGGATGTGAGGATGTTTAGCACGCCCTCTGGGCCAAAGGCTCTGGTAAGACTGGAAATTTTCCTTAGAATTGAAAACAGTGTAAACTGAATAGTTGTACCTGCATATTAATTTGAAATAAATAGTTCAATTCAAACCTAAAAAAACTTTTATTATATATTACCAAATTATAGCTTATGTATTTGAAAAGAAATAAAAGAATTTTGAAAAGTTAGAAACTTCAGTGCAAGTACCACAACATTCTATTGTATGGTTCTTTTGGATAAAAGGAAAACTCTCTTTAAAATGTGAACATTTTCTCATGAAATTTATTCCAATACTATAAAATACATAGGGTCCTAACCACATTAGCTCTGGGCTCAGAATTTCAAGGTTAAAATTCCTGGTTCTATAATTTATTAGCTGTAGATTCTTGAGCAAGTTACTCAACTTCTCTGTAGTTTTCTTTTATTTCATATGTAAATTAAGAATAATTATGGTACCTACCTCCCAGGATTGTTGTGATAATTATTAATAAATATGGCAATCCACATAAAGCCTCTCACATAGTTAGACTCAACAGATGATGACTTTTTAATATATTTCTAATTATTTACGTTGTTTTTGAATGATAGAGATAACACAAACCTCAGTATAAACAATGATATATACTTGGCACTAGGGGTTTGCCTATATTCCTTACATCAAATCACTATTAGTCAAGACCTGTTATATGTATGTAAGCATTTCAATCTCCACAGTTTTTATGATCCACTTTACCTCCTCACCCCACCATATAAAAGCCCAAGATTCTACACATGATAGTCAAGGCTCTCCATATTCTAGGACTCTAATAACAGTATTCAGTCCTAGTTACCAGTCCAGTTTTTTCATTTTTCTCTCTTCTTCCAGCCTGGCAAAAAGAATGCTTACTCTACCTCGATATTTAATGTCATCTTGAAAACTCCTTGCCATCATTGCAAGGATTAGTTCAAATGCTATTTTTGCCCTCACAGAAATCCAACTCCAACTCCAAAAAATCAGGAAATCTGCTAGTATATGCTAACAGCTCCTTTAATTTTACTATGCTCCTTCTTTCTCCTTACTACCTAATTTGAAATTCAGTTTCTGTAAAACTAAATGTTCCCTACTTTATCAATTCTATACATTCAAAGTGAAACATTTACAATTTACTTTGAAAAAAGAATACTCAAATTAAAAATAAAAACTGATTTTCTATTCAAAAAATGTGGTTAAGTATTTATAATTATAAAATTCTCTCCTTTTCCAGAAATCATACTCCTTTTCAAAATTCCTACTTTTTTTCATTGTCCCTTCTTCCTTTTCCAGACTGTTCAAATAGATATTCTGAGGACTACCACTTACCTCACTTTCATGCATACCAAATTTGAATGTTATTTAAACTTAAAACATAAAACACAAAAGTGATAAATTAAACCTTATAAATACCAACATGAGAAGCTGATGGATTACTTGTGTTCAAATTATTACTAATATTTCTGAAACAAAACCCATAACATTTGGGGAAATTAAGTTAAGGAGATTGTCAGTAGGAGAACAGACACTTTTCTCTCATTTGTCCATAATGTGATAATATTTTCTCTTTCTAATAAAATTCATGATTTATGCTCACAGAAAAACTTATGAAAAGTCTCTTAAACACAAATTTGATCAGAATTATGTGAGCTATGTTTGAGGCCAAAAAAAATTTAGGTAAAGTCCTAAAGAACTTTTACATTTTGTAGAATGTTCACCACTCGATTTTACAGCTTCCTTTCTTTCACCTATTTATGAGGTTTATATCACCTGTATTTACCCTGAAAATATATTTTATGGGAATTAATGAGCTATCTGAGTTTCCCATACCCCTTATCATCAAGAATCAGTAGATTAAAACAATATTAGGGCAATAAATCTATTTACATTTGAGACATTTCAGCCTGAAGCCTTACATATCAACATCACAACCCACACAGATTTTTCAGGTAATTGTAGGGTAATCATTTTGAAATGGCCTTGGTCTCATGTGGCATAACTTTAGTCTGTGTCTTCATCATTGAAGGCATGTTAAGTATAGACTTAGTAAATGTAACAACGCAAACAAGGAAATAAGTATATGTGGTGTACATTGGACAAATTTTGCCTTACTACTATTTATCTCAAGGCAAGTTGCTTAACCTCTCTCAAGTTTAGAAACTTTTACAAACTTACTGTAAAAACCAAATGAGATGTTATTTGTAAAAGTATCCAGCAAAATTGCAACCTAGAATATAATAGACACCTAAAACATTTTCAGTAAATTAATGAGTTCCCATTAATTTTCTTTTGTCTCAGGTTTGTAGTTCCAAAATTTATGCACATATTTCCTCAATTATTCATGGCCCCTTTCCTGTACATTTATTTGTTAGAAAGACTAGAGACTTTTACCCTATTCTGACATGAAGCTCTTTGTATGAAAGGGATTTATTCTTACTTGTTAGAAAGGACCCATGTATGTATTGTATTTTATTAACAATAAACTATTTACTAAATAATTTTTAAGATAAAGTATCAAATTTCTGTTTGGTTGTAAACATTTTCAAAAACATCATCTTAGTCTCTTGGATAAGACTGTGCCTTGAGTTTCACAGAGGAAACAGGCAAATTCCATTTTCCCTTCCTTCACATTCAGTCTTCACCATCCTACCCTTATGACCACAACCATCACAAAAGACAACACATATTTCTATCGTTTCTAAGGTTCAATAAAAAAAAAAAAATAGTCAGTAAGGATGGCCTCTGGAAAGTGCCAAGTAACAGGTAAACAAAGTCATAATTGAAGAGTTATTTATTTTAGCCAATAATTGATGACCCACTCTCTCTGCTCATGAGACGGGAACGGGTCACAGAGCTGCCATGACGAGATATTTGATCACGAAACTCTGAGGCCATGAAGTAATAGAGAATTGGATCCAAAAGGCAGCAGAGACTTGCAAGACACAGACAAAAAGGGTGGAAATACAGTGTGCTTTGGACAATAGGACAACTGCTAATGATGGTTTCCTTTACCATGGTGTAAAAAATAAAGTTAATATGATAAGGACTAAAGCAAATGAAGAAGACTGCAGAACACATGAAAAGCATTCGCAGTGCTTTCTGCCTTTCATTGATCCCTTGGAAAGCCATTGGTGGCTGTCTCAAAGATATAGTGGTTTTCCAGGTACACCATGCGATGATGATCACTGGGATCACAAATCCTGCAAGCTCAGCAATTGTAATCATTCCAACTAAAGCTACTGCATTCATTTGCTTGTAACCAAGATCAGCAAAGCACGATTTTGTGTTGTTGGCTAAGTCTGTGCTTCTCAGGATGGGAAATGGCAAACAGGCAGTCCCCACAATGATCCAGATGGCAACACTGATGCCCACGTCATATCTACGTTTCCAGTCTCTGGCTCTGAAGGGCTTCAGGAGAAAGAAACACCTTTGAAGGCTGATGCATGTTAGGAAGCAAATGCTGGCATACATGTTGAGATACTTCAAGTAGAAGCACAGTAGGCAAAGGGCCCTCTGGAAAGGCCAGTGATGGCTGATGTAATAGTAAATCCGGAGAGGTAAGGACAACACATGAGCAAGGTCAGCCACAGAGAGGTTGATCATGAAAATGATGGCTTTATTCTTCTTGCTGATGAAGCGACACAGAACCCACAGGGCTGCACTGTTGGCCAGAAGACCAGGGATGAAAATGAGAATGTAGGTGGTTGCATAGAGGGAGTACTGAAATGTCACATTAGGTACATTGCAGTCAATGCTGGTACTGTTGCTACTCATCTTGAATGTTTCAGTATATTCATCAAGGTAAGCCATGGATTAATGATCCCTGCACAAAGCAAAGGAAAAAGAAAAGTTTGATGGTTAACCAGTTCTTTATCTAACACCGAGATCTCTCTTTTATATTTACAGATACATACAATATTATAATTAGAAGGGATGTGTTTACAGAAGAAGCAGCACAACCTTAAGGAATAGATATTAGTGATCTAAGGTCACACGATATCAGGGAATGATAGAATTGTCCCACAACTACTCTCCAAAATTCCCTTAAGTTGTATCTTGCAGGCAAGAGTGTCTTGAAATATTCAATATGTTCTCAGCACTGCAAATTAGTATAATATTTGATATATCACTTTTGCTTCCAAATTTGTCTACTTCTCACTGACTCCCAATTTCAATGGATAAAATTTGATCTTACCTTTTACCTTTTAGGTCTTCTTGCCTCTTCTTTGACTTCCACTTTAACCACCAGGTTCTGGCTTCCTACATTGGCACCCCAGCACTTATAAAATGGCCCCTTCTCTTTGATCCTGTATTGCCAGTGCCTTGGCTAATTTTCAGGGCCTGAGAATGTTTCTTCCTTATTATTCTCTCATGATAGCTTGTCATGCTGAGGATCTCCTGCAGTTTGTGTCTCTCCCTTGTCTTGGGTCCTATTTTAATTTACATGAAAAACTTAAATAATATAAAAATTTAGATGAACTAGACTATTTCCCTTCATGTGATCTTGAAAGGAGAGATTAATTCTATATCTAAGAGGAATCATATACTGATGTGGCAACATTGGCAGGGTGGATTATCTAAATGTTAAAATGAACATTGCTTAAGACACCAGCAAAACATGGACCATAAAATCATTAAAAAAAAAAAACAATTAAATATTTAATTATTTTTTATTTTTTAAACTTTTTTATTTTTTTTAAATTTTATTAAGTCAAATATGTATAGATCATGAATAATTCGTGTATACATGGGGTACAATGTGCTGATTTTTTCTTATACAATCTGATATGGTTACATGAAACTAATCATCATAGCTTTCACCTCATTTACTTGATTATTATGCCAAAACATCTATGTTCTATACTTCACAGATTTAACTTGTACCATTGTCATCTGCTTCATAGGTGTGATCCTGCCTTTTACTCTCCATCTGTCAAGCCTCCCCTCTCCCCTCCTTTCCCACTCCATTTCTCTCCTTCATCCTGGGCTATAGTTGTGATCTATCTTTCCTAAGAAAGTGTGAGTAAATATAAGTAGGTTTCATAGAAGTACTGAGTACACTG
This sequence comes from Otolemur garnettii, assembly GCF_000181295.1. NCBI lineage: Eukaryota > Metazoa > Chordata > Mammalia > Primates > Galagidae > Otolemur > Otolemur garnettii. The sequence goes on from NW_003852570.1 coordinate 919,104, forward strand.
GATACTTTTTCCTCCATTCTTGAGACATTTTACTCAGGAGAATATGTTCCAGATCCCTCCATGTAAACATAAAAGAGGTAAAGGCTTCATCCTTTTTAAGGCTGAATAGTATTCCACGGTATACATATAGCACAATTTATTAATCCATTTATGGGTCAATGGGCATTTGGGCTTCTTCCATGACTTGGCTATTATGAATTGAGCTGCAATGAACAATCTGGTGCAAATATATTTTTTGAAAAGTGATTCTTGGTATTTTGGATATATTCCTAGTAGAGGAATTGTAGGAACCAACAGCAGGTCAATTTTTAGATCCATGAGTATTCTCCAAACTTCTTTCCAAAAGGAACATACTAGCTTGCATTCCCACCAGCAGTGCAGAAGTGTCCCCTTTTCTCCACACCCACGCCAACATGTGTAGTTTTGGGATTTTGTTATGTGAACTACTCTTACTGGAGTTAGATGGTATCTCAAAGAGGCTTTTGATTTGCATTTCTCTGATGATTAAAGAGGACGAGCATTTTTTCATGTGTCTATATACCATGTGCCTCTTTTCTTTAGAGAAGCTTCTGTTTAGGTATCTTGCTCATAGTGAAATGGGATCACTTGTTCTTTTCTTATTAATAAGTTTGAGTTCTCTGTGGATTCTAGTTATCAGACCTTTGTCAGAAATGTAACTTGCAAATATCCTTTCCCATTCCGAGGGCAGTCTGCTTGCTTTATTTACTGTGTTCTTGGCAGTGCAAAAACTTTTTAGTTTGATCATATCCCAGTAATGTATTTTTGGTATTGCTTCAGTTGCTCTGGGGGACTTCCTCATAAATTTTTCTCCCAGACCAATTTCTTCAATGTTTCTCCTGCACTCTTTCCAAGAATCTTTATGGTTTCATGTCTTAGGTTTAAATCTTTTATCCAGTGAGAGTCAATTTTTGTTAGAGGTGAAAGGTGTGGGTCCAGTTTCAGTCTTCTACATGTTGCCAACCAATTCTCCCAGCACCATTTGTTAAATAAGGAGTCTTTCCCCCAATTTAAGTTTTTGATAGGTTCATCAAAGATCAATTGATGATAAGTGCCTGGGTTCATCTCTTGGTTCTCAGTTCTATTCCATACATTTACCTCTCTATTTTTGTGCCAATACCATACTGTTTTGATCACTAAAGATTTATAGTATAATCTGAAATCTAGTAGTGTGATTCCACCTGATTTTTTTTTTATTTCTGAGTAATGTCTTGGCTATTTGAGGTTTTATCTGATATCATATAAAATGAAGTACTAGTTTTTCCAGATCTTTAAAGGATGGCAGAAGTGCTTCAGTAATCAGTATAGGATAAAAACTTTTTGGAATTCCTTGATTAAATTTTATGATTTAGTTTGGCTTTTGTTACATATTATATTAGGACATAGGGAAGGTAATCTTCACAGTTGCTGAGGGTCTGGCCATGGAATTATGCATATTATACAAAGAATGGCAGGAGTGTACTGATTCATTATTTTTCTTTAACTATCCTGTAGAATTGCAGATTTGGAAGAACAATTTGGAAATGTTCTGTCTCCTCATAATATAGGTAGAAGAAGCAACGTCCAGAGAGAATAGTTTCCTATGGCAACTTAGCCACTACTAAATGAACGGTCTGGGAATTCAAATGGGAGGACAAGACACCTAGTGTTCATTTGCACCTTTCTATCCATCTTTGTTTTCCTCCCAAATCATACAAACATGCCTTCTGTCTATATGATACTAATAGTTATTGTATTAAGAACTTGAAATGAAAAAAAAAATAAGGTAGTACAGTTGTTCCTCAGATGGAGTATTTGTTGTGATTTTTTAAATTTTGTTTGTTTTAATTAAATTTATAAAAACAAAGGAATGAACTGGTTTTATATTCTCCTGAAATGTATAATGGCTTCCCATATAGTGTTAAGATCTGATCTATAAAATAGAGATATGATAAAAGAATATAACCCTAAGTGATGAATTTACAGATAAAATAGTGTCAATGATATGAGCTGCTGTTACTCTAAAGACTACGTTCACTTTCTGGCCCTTTCTATTTTATTTCCCTATTTGACTTATCATTTGTAATATGTCTTAAAGACTCATGCAGTCATTTTGCATGTGTATGTGTGACTTAGTATAGAGTTTAGAGGAGTGTTCACAGAAGGAAAGACAAGAAACAATTTTCATGCTGTAACCCTTAAGGATGTACCCAATAATCTGGAATTGAAGTGTTAATGTTATTATCTAATTTAATTCTCACACCTGTCCTAAGAACTAGGAACTGTTATCACTCTCAAAATGCAAATGAGGAAACTGAGGTTCAGAGAGATTGAGAAAATTGCCTTAAGTATCAAAACTAGAAAATGATAACAGTAGGATTTATTGTCATTCTTGATGTGCTCCAAAGACTATGCTATTTCCACTATGTCATTTGCTTCTCCCGGACTAGAGAAACTCCTTAGTAGAATGAGGCTGGCTTAATTATCATTCATTTTAACACATAAAGGGTACATTGTAGAAGCCCTTTTCTAATTCTACAGTAAGACCTTATGATCTTAAAAGTTAGGATTCTTCTAGTTAGGTACTTAAGATGAAACTAAACACTTGTTCCCATGCATGCCACCCACTATCTTTGACTTCATCTATCCCTGCAATCAAGTTTGGCCTTAATATTGGAACTGCTTCTGATAGCATCAATTTTCCATGTAGAGGCTGTGAGAGAGCAAAGGAGAATTCATCAGTGCATTAAAATGTGAAGAACTAAGAATAACTAACATCCCCCCAAAATCACATTTCCACTTTTGCATTTAGGAGACATGGATATTTCTTTTTCTTTACTATAGTAGACAGCTTTGCTTACCACACAGGCATGTTTGTTCACACCTCTGTATTAAATTAGAGAGCCTGATTATCGAAAACAGAAGGATAGAGGTCAAGTTTACACCTTCATTTTTATTGTGGGTTTTTATGACTTTGCAATTCACAGTTCATTGTGAGCTTAGAAATTTTCATGGCTGCTTTCTGAAACATCTTCACTCCTACAGACTGAAGGGAAAATAGGAAGGGTTTTCCCCAAGATCTTTTTAGTGACTATTAAATTAAAAATCCCCATAGTGGGGAGAGGCAGGGGGAGATTTATTTTACATTGAGCAGAAATATAGATTCCCTTAGAGAGAGAACATTTAGCTTGTTGTGAACAACTTGTGTCACTTGTGAAATTTAAGAAAGGAGAACCCAAGAAACCACCAACAGAGAAATGCTGAGTGGAAAGCCTAAAGTCTCAGAGTATCTCTCTTTCTCTCAATCTCTTTCTCTCTCTGGCTCTACTGTTGACTATTTCTGAGTGGTTTCCTCCCCTTTGGTTACATAAAGTGATGTAACATTATTGATTCACTCCTGAGTCTATACTTCTCTTTGGAGTCAGTGCTATGACTTTCCTACCAAACACTCAAGCTGGAAAGTGGGGAGTCATTCTGGCCACTATCCCTATATTTCTCCTCATATACAATTGGATACCAGATGATTATCTCTTCTAAAAATTTCTCCAATCTATCTCCACTGTCACCATCCTAATCCAGGTCACTGTCTTCACATTCTTAACTACTGCAACTCTATTTCTGGACTGCCTGAACTCCAGTCTTGCACACCATACAATGTCTAACATTGACAATAAATATGCCTACTATTTATTAAGAGTTACTGCTTATTTACAGGCTAAAAATTCTTTATTCATTATGTCATTCAACTTCATAGCAACCCTACAATTATCTCCACTTTAAAAATGAGAAAACTGAGATTTTGAGAGGTTAAAGAAATTGTGTTGAAGTCACAAAATTTGCCTGTGGTAGATAGAAGTTAGCGTACTAGAATTAGAACCCATGCTTGCATCTATACTCCGTTCTTGACTGTGTTATGGCATGTACCACACTTAGTGACATTATATTAACATGTTTTTCTCTTTAAATAGATTCTGTGCCTATTTAATCAGGACCTACATCATTCCTTGACTACTTTAAACCCTTGTAACTCCTGTACACTGTGGCCCAGGTAATCCTTCTTTGAAACATAATGTTATTCCCCTGGTTAAAATATTTTTCTGGTTCTTTTTGCTTTTAATTCCCAATATACTCACTATGGCCAGTGCTTCTTTGTCCTTAAACATAACTTCATGTCATTATTTTCCTCATTCTCTGTATTTCAGCTATACTGAGATGCTTTTAGTTCCTTGAACAACCCAAGCTTTCATTTCCTGATAAATCCTTCTGCATATGTTGTTCCTTCTGTCTGAAATTCTCTTCCTCCAAATACCCACATGTCTGGTTCCATTTAATCTAAATGTGTACATAAAAGAGTGCTTCATCACCAGCCTCACATGGGTAATCTTAAAAATTATTACATACTCTTGCACTACACTTTCTTCTTGTAGATTCAACATTTTTAATTTAGGTGTTTGTTTACTTCCCCGTTAGCTATTTTACCCACTATGTTGGTAGCTTCATTAGTGTCATAAATGATCTGTTTTGTTCTTTATCATGTTGCAAGTATGTAGCATAATACCTAGTAAGCATACAAATATTTGTATAATTAGATTGAATTGCCTAGAAAATATTTCAAAGCTCTTGTATAGAAGCATTAAGCAAAAATACAACCTTCATACATTATGCAATATATTTCTCCTGACTGCTATTTATCTAAAGTATTGTTTTTAAATTTGGGCTGTTAACATCAATATTCTCAGTATCTACATTTTTCAGCTCAGAAAATTCATGCCTATAGAGGCCTGAAAGAAGAATGAAAGAACTAATATAGAAATCACATGTAGTCAGACATATTCTATTGATATAAACTAGCAGAATCCAAGTTCTCAGAGTACCATCAATACTATTACCTGAACTTCACAAAGAAGACAGTCCTTGCGATATGATTTCAAAGGCATTTAAGCTTTTGTTGTCGTTGTTGTTGGCTATCAGTCTGTGAAGGGTACATCTGCCTAAACTCATCAGCAAATGACTTCCTATTCACTTATGTATGGAACCTGGAATGGGACTGAGTCTCTGAAGTTTTCCACAGGTGGAAAGTAAACATAAAGTGTAAATAACTACTCTATTTACTTGTCATTTTCCATGTTTTCTTTTAAAGACTCTATCTGCCTTAGAACCAATCACTCAATTAGCATCTATCTGTTCAATAAGCTCCATCTATGAAACTTGTGCTATGTTCTATGCAAAACATATAATCATCAACCGTGGTCTCCATCCCTGAGATTCTTCTTATCTTTTGGGGAAAACATTAAAAATATTTCTAACACCAAAATCAGTGCATGGCAAGAATTTAAATGAATGACACAGGTTATGAAAAGCCTGCATGTTAGCATATCATCCCTGTGAGTTGAGTAGGACAGATGCCAGTCCCACGTTAGCTGATAAAGAGGTATATTTAAGAAAGAATCTATGCCTTGCTCAAAGTCACAGAGTTAAGGTGAGGTGAAACTAGGATTTAATAAAAAAAAAAAAAAACAGATTTGTAGGCCTCTTATTTATTGCTCTTACAACCATGTCAGGCTGCTTCTATCACATTCTAGGAGATAGATTATCTTGAGTCAGAACAGATAACACTTTTCCTGAGTCATCTCCTTTCCTTTATTGGTCCCTATAGGGACAGTTAGAGAGATAAGTAAAGATGTTGGCTGAGGAATAGATGAAGTTTACTTTGCCTGAATTACCCATTGTTCTCTTTAAATCCTAGCAGCCCTTCAAAGTTTGAGTTAAGTCTCATCTCCTCAAGAAAGTTCCATGAGCATCATTCACCTGGCACTTAACAATTAATAATTTAATACAGCAAGAAGAGATTCTGCTATGCATATATCTTATATGCTAATTTCTCAGGATGGTGAAAAGGGATGAGAAATTCCAAAGCAGAATAATAAATAACACATGGTTCTTTTCCACAGTAAGTTTATAGTCATTTGAAAGAGATAGATATAAAAATAACTATAATAGATTTCAAAAATGTGCCATGAGAGAAAGATAACGAACTTTCTGTTTCTATGGAAGCAGAAATAAAGCCTGCATAGAAGAAGATTGGAAGTGCAATTTGAAGGAAGATTATGTCAATTTTCAACAGCAGTTGTGAGGGTGGGCAGGGTGTAGGGAAAAGAAGAATGGGAAAAGAATCCCAGAGATGTATCAACAATATTTAAAAGTCCCAGTGTATAAGAAAGAATGACTTTTAAAAAGGAGTATTAGGAGTTTTGTAGTAGCCAGGGAATTGGGTGAGATAGTAGGGAGTGTGGAATGGGAGGTGGGGTAGGGAGTAGGGAGGTGAGAGTGAGGAAAGGTATGTAAAGTAAAAAGAGACTATAGAAGTAGATGGGATCATATCATATAATATTGTGAATGAATTTCATGGGGAATCATTGAAGGAATGGAAGGATTCTTAGAGGAGAAGTGATATTCCTATATTCTGTTATAGAAAGACCACTCTGACAACAATGCCAACTATGGATTAGAAACATAGGATGTAAGGAATCTATATCAGTTGAAATTAAGTAGGGTGACCAATATTCTAAGTTCACCTGGGAGTAAGGGTTTCATGGAATGTAGAATTTTCAGTTATAAAATTATGACAGTTTAAGGCAAAAGGGATAGTTGATCACCCTCCTGCTAAAAAATCTTGATATAACAGGAATATTAGAAGTTAAAGTAAAAGATATGAAATTGACCACTTTTGAAGACTATATAAGGAGTCAATGAAATGTATTTATAAAATATGTGTAATGTTATTAAGAGAGAGAGGGAACACTTTTACCTTGCCGATGGGACTGCAAACTAATACAACCTTTTTGGAAGAAAGTATGGAACATCCTCAAAGAACTCAAATTAGGTTTCCCATTTGATCTGCAATCCCATTACTAGGCATCTACCTAGAAGAAAAAAATTCCTTTTATCATAAGGACATTTGCACTATACTGCTTATTGCAGCTTAATCTAAAATTGCCAAAACATGGAAACAACTTAATTCCCACCAACCCAGGAATGGATTAACAAACTATGGCATGTGTATACCATGGAATACTATTCAGCCATTAAAACTGATGGAAATTTTACATCTTTTGTAATAACTTCATACTCTTTTTAGTAAAGCATCACAAGAATGGAGAAACAAGAATCCAATGTACTCAGTTGTAATATGAAGGCAATATATGATCTAATATAAGGGGAGAGGTTAGGGGAATGAGAGATTGGGGAAAGGGAAGGAAGGAGAGGAATAAGGGGTTATGGTGTATGGCACACCTCTTGGCAGTGAGACACAATACAAGGGAGACTTTACCTAACAACTGCAATCAGTATAACTTAATTCTTTATATCTTCACTGAATTCCAAACAACAACAAAAAAGAGATATCACAAATTTTCACTTTTCTAGAGCAATTTCATATGCAGCAGCTAAAAGAATTCACTTTTTTCTAACAATCTGATCCAAATCACCTTTTTGTATTCAAGTACTTTCCAAGTTTATACTTTCTGTCAATCTTCATCAATTCCTAACTCTTTAAATGGTTTTCATTTTCTAACATTGTAATCACAATCACTGAACTTCACTGCAAATTACACCATACTAACTTGCAGCATGCATTCCCAGAGATGTTAAATTGTCTAAATATCTCCATTTATCCTAGTCTAATCTAGCAACCTCCTTCACTTTCCTCCCTTAACTAGAGTAGACTAAATATTTGGTCAAATTAGCCACTCTCACAATAGAACTCACAACTTTCATGCCTCCCATTCTTCTGCACCACCAGCCTGACAAGGCCATTATCTCAGATCAAATCCACAATCCACTTTCTCTCTTACTATTCAAATGGCTCAATGATCTTATTAAAAATTCCATGGTCTATTTGGAGTGTAAAATTAGAAATTAATAATCTCCATCCTGAGATAGTTTTTTTCCTCCATCCTCTATTTCTATGCAACTGATTCATTAGTGCCTTCTTCTATTCTCATGGTAGCTATTCAATATTTTCACAACTCTACTAAAGCTTCCTCCTCTCTCCTATTCTCCCATCCCCACCTTCCTCATCAGAAGTTCATTCTCTTTACCACCAGATGAATTTGAAGATATTCAGCAAGAAGCCATCAACTTCTTTAATTGTCTCTTCTCAGCACACACAATCTTATTTATATGTCTGCTGTACTCCTCTTACTCCCCAACACAGTTGTCCCACCACATGCTCAAGATGAATTCTCACAATCCTCTTATCTCTCTCAGTATTCTTTTTCATTAATTCTTCCCTTTCACTTAATCCCTTTCAGGATCCCTTGCCCCTACTCTTAGATTATCATGCTGTCCTACACTCATAGCTATATATTTTTCATCATTTCCCTCTAACTCTCAATATAATACTCCTGACTATGCACCATATTCTAGATCTTTGTTACCTTACTTTTCTTCCTAAATAAACTTTCTATAATAGTTTGTTTACATCATCTATTTCCCTTTTCCTCACTTTATATCTATTTTTTGATGCACTTCAAGCTGGTGTACATACCCTCACAGCTTCACTTCAGTCCTTCATTTTGGTTGTGGATCACCAGATAGAGATGAGAGCAGAATTCCCAGTGCCTCCAATATTAACCTTAGAGAAGTAATTCCTCTCAGTGCCTTCAGCTTGTTGTGCTCTGTCCAGAGTACATACTGTTTACCACAAAGGCCAGCACCATATAGAGGAATGCCTTTTCTCTTGAAATATGGGTCTGTTGACAGGGGCCAAATGCTAAGAGGAATGACCAATACAAAATTATAGTCAATAAGAAAGACTGAAAAAAAATTACCCACTGTCTCTGAGCTAAGAACATCACTTTCAAAGTGTGCCTCTAAGGATGGTCCTGATAATGAAATTGGCATAAAGTTATTACTGAGACTCCATCAAATGCCTTTCTCTATGGAGCCCATATCAGAGGTCAATATTTTATTCCTCTCTCAAGATCTCATCTGAACTTTCTTTTCTTTTTACTGGGAAAGCTGCATTTCACCTCCATCTTTTTATAACTCTTAATGAATTTATGGGTTGCACTATGAGAATGCAATCTCTCAGAAAGAAGATTCTTTATCTTAGACTTACATTTCATTCACTTTGCTTAGGAAAGGGTTAGGCTTTCAATAAAGGCTCAATGCATATGCATTGGTTTATAAAGATAAGAGTGTGAATAATAGACACATATCAGTAGAACCTTACATCGTTTTACTTTTAAATTATCTACCATTATCTCTCTTCCAAGTAATAGTTATAATAGTTTTCCCTCTATTATTGAAAATGCAGTCAAGGTAAGGATAATAAATGAGGTTTTAATCTAAGAAATCTTGGCACTTAAGAGCATCAAAGCCTGTAATCCCAGATTTCTATTAGAAACCCAATAGGAATTCTATGAACTTAAGTGGAAATTTGAGTATAGAAAACTTTATTCTGTGGAAATAACTAAATGTTGTCTCAGAACACAAAGGTATGTCAAGTTTTTAAAATATGAGTCATTGGAGCTGAGTCCAAGATTTGATATATACCAATACCTTCTACACAAAGATAGCTGCTCTTCCCAAACAACTACCTCAATTTTGTGATTTCACAATTATGGCATTGGAACTCATATCGGACTCCTATGTCATAGTAAAATACAAGGTACAAGAAGTTTCCACATGCGTCCTGTTAGTCACTTGCTAAATTCTACTCATGTTCTATTCATGTTACTTCTAATTCTTATAAGATATCTGAATTAATTATTATACCTATCTACTGATAAAAAAATGAAGTCATAACAGGATTCAGTGACTTTCTCAAAGTCAAATAGTTATTATTATTATTTTGGTTCTAATATGGCTCTTCACAAGCACAGAAAGCTGAATTTTTTCTTAAGCAAACAAATTATTGCATGGATAGAGAAATATTTTTCTGTAAGTGGCATGTATGGCTGGGTGTGGTGACTCATACCTGTAATCTTACCACTTTGGGAACCGGAAACAGATGGAATGCATGGATAGAGAAATATTTTCTCTAAGTGGCATCTCTGACTGGGTGTGGTGGCTCATACCTATAATCTTACCACTTTGGGAGCCAGAGGTGGGTGGAATGCTTGAGCTCAAGAGTTTGAGACCAGCCTGAGCAAAAGCGAAACACTATCTCTACTCAAAAATAGAAAAAATGAGGCAAGTGGATCACTTGAGCCCAAAAGTTGGAGGTTGCTGTGAGCTATCATGCCACAGCACTCTACCCAGCTTGAGAATCTGTCTCAAAATAATAATAATAATAATAATAATAAATAAAGTGGCATTTATGTGGGTAAAACTGTCTCTCAAAGATGAAGCAGCTATTGTTTTGGATGCTAGTTTATGCATATGCACAATCTATATATGGCAAATTACAACCCACCAAGTTTGAGGGCTGGATTATATTAAAACTAAAGATATTTATGGAGCTTTGCCTATAAACCCCCATCATAAGAGATCTGTGGATGATGCATAGGAATTATTTCTTAATAACAGGAATGAGCTTAATGGAAAAAAAAAAAACTTATTGTAGGATAGGAAAGACTCAACAACAGTAGAATATACTGAAAGAATTATGGATTTAGAGCTAAAAGACATGTATTATAGTAACTACTTAAATGTTAACTCTTTATGTTGCTCTTATAAGGCATTTCCCTCCTGTACATTTCATTTTCCTCATTGTTAAAATAATGCAGTTTGAACTAGATGATTTTCTAACTCTTTCAGCTCTGATTTGGCATGTCTTTAAGGGCGTTTCTCATCTCAACCTTTGCCCATAAGTAATAACAATAAAACTGCCACCACTACCATTAATAGTGCTGCCATCACCTACATGACATGCTGATTTAAACTTTACAAAGCATTGCATGGGTAAACACACACACACACACAAACACACACACACAGAAGATGACAAAAAATATATACACATTTTAAGAAAGGAAAAACCTGTATTGAAATTGTAATACTCAAGTCATATTTGACAACTGCAATCACAAGAGATACAAGATACAATATGCAGGATAACAAATGTTATTGGTATAAATTAATTATTACAACTTTAATACAATTTTTTATTTCTTTATATATATAGGCACACTGTGTGTCATTTTGTTGTTGTTGTTGCTGTTGTTGCAGTTTTTTACCAGGGCTGGGTTTGAACCTGCCACCTCTGACATATGGGGCTGGCGCCCTACTCCTTGAGCCACAGGTGCCACCCCATTTTTTAATTATATTAATAATTATTTTAAAATTATTTAATAATTAAAATGATATTAAGATTAAACCTGTCATCGGATATAACTTTAATTTTACACATGAGGAAAGGGGGGTGTACAAATTGATCTCATTCGCAGTTGTAAAGTTAGCAAGGGGTTATTCCTTTGGTACAAATTCTACAAATCTTCACCATCTCAATCTTGTCTTTTTACTTCTCATCATTAAGTCACTAGCACCATTAAGATAGCATGTTTATCAATTTTACCTCTCTTATTTTCTTTGATGAGAGGGCCAGCTTATGGGCTTATTATCCTGAAAGGAGGAGGAGAAATTAAATAGAGAAAGAAAGTTGCTGAAAAAGGCCTCTCCTACTCTCTAGGGCACAACTTTTATGTGTCATCTGGGACCTTAACTTGCTTTGCCTCATCTTATCTTTTCTTCTTCTTTTAACCACTAAATTCCCACATGAATTACTCAAGCCAATCTATCTGATCCTCATAACCATAATTTCCTGCACTCAGTCACTTACAACCAGCACCAAAGAGTAGCAGTTGGAATTGGAAACTACTATGTCCTGAATAAATCCAAATCAACTCCAAAATAACCAAGTTTGATATAGGATACACAGATATTTGGATACCCTCTACAAGTCTACACATTTTTTTTGTGAATTAGAGGAAGTGAAAATTATTTTTCTTTAAAATTAATTAAAGCAATTGGACTATTCACAAACTAACATCTTAATATTTGAATTTGAACTTCCATGCTTACATGTTAATAGGATTATACTAATTTAGGAAAATATAACAAGATATCATATTTGTAGTGAGAGGAACATTCTATATATAGAAAGAATCATGGTTTTTGGCCTGCCTGGGATCATATCATGAAATGGGTATTCACTCTCTAGCCTGAAAAAATTTACTTCATATCTCTGGGATTCAGTTTGTTCATTTGTAAAACTGGTATCATAGTTCATGATACATAGATGGCTGTGATGATTAAATGGAAAGTGTATGTGAAAGTGCCTATTTTCATGTCTGATACACAATAAATGTGAATTCATTTCCTGTTTACTTGTACGTAGTTATCTTTCGGGGTGTTTGATTGGATTTTTTACTTTTCTGGGTTTAGAAAATCCCCTAGAAATGTAGTTGTTAGAGATGACTAAAAGAAATAGAACAGTAACTACTAAAGATTGAGGGTGGAAAGCAAGTGTTACTTGAAAAAAATTCTTTATTTTAATAAACATATTTCAAAAACAAAATTATTGCCCCTTTAATAAAAACTGATGAAAGTACAGATCTACAAAATCTTCTTGGCTTGTGGGTACTTTGTCCTTGGAAAATTTCAATGTGATAGCATAAAATTTTCTATGAGTCCAGAAGTTAGTTTCAAAGAAGGCAAGTCCACAATAACCTGCAGCTAATATTTTTTCTCAAAGTAAACTTAGTTTTAAAAGATTGAGAAATTATAATTGAGCATCATTGTCATTGTGTAAATCAAATTTCAGAAATGTTTTTCTTGTTTTAATTGTTGGTATTATATTTTTGTCATTTCAAAAAAGGAAAATTACTTATAAAACATTTGCCTATGATTTAAAAGTTGAATTTCTTATGATAAAATTATAGGGAAGGAGTATAATGGCCATTGGGAAAAGTTACTAGATTCTCTTGGAGATCTGAACTGCCTTTCCAGAAGATCATTTCTAAGTTATATTTCTCTTTTATAGCCCCATGATTCATAACTTCATGACATATAATTCTTCTCAGATACCTAGCAGCCTAAAATCAAATAACTGTATTGTTATAAAAAAAATTTTGAGACCATCTATTCCAAGCCCTCCCCCATTATTATCACAATGTACAAAAATATAGCAACTTGCCCAAGGCCACACAGTGACTCATTGGAAAAACTTGCACTACAACCCAGACTTCTGCACTCTGTGTATTGGTGTACCTACTTCATAGCTCTTCTTGTAATGCGTGTGAACAAAATGTTTTTCCTGCAAAATATATTGGTCTAGAATGCAAGTAAATCATTTAGCCAAAAGTTGTAAAATGAAGCATAGACCCTCGGATAGCCATTTCCCTAATTGTAGGAACATTTAGAATGGCTGATTTAATAGCAAATAGCACTGTTTTCTTTGCTGAAGCCAAGAGAGAGGGCTATAGATATGCTAACTGGCTTCTTAAGACCCTAACTTTCTTATATCAATCCAAAAGCCACCTAAAAATGTGCTCCTTTATTTGGTGTCTTATGTTCTCTCACTGCTAGGATTCAAGTAATCGTAACAACTTGAATTTAATAGCTTTCCTAGTTGAGGAACTACAGATGACCAAAAAAGGACCTGTGTTCAACAGGAACCATTGCAAAAAAAAAAAAAAAAACTGCCCCAAATGACCTGATTCTCAGCATATTTTAAGCCATTTTCCACCTCAGGCATATTACCTACTTTCATCAGTGACTAATTTTACTGTGTTGCAATTACTAAGCAATAAACTTTGCAGCTAATATAAATGGTAATGACTTTATACAGCCATTGGAACAGCTAAAATAAAAATATTTTCACTTGCTGGATCCTTAGAACTGAGCTTACTTTCCCCCCAAACACACAACAAAGTCTATTATCATTCTATCTTTACTGTTCGTGGTGCCAACTGACTTGGCACTGTTCCCCTCCAGAGATTCCCTAGCCGTAAGTCTCCTTTAATTTAGCCATTTTATCTTGGGGCCATAGAGGTGCCAGATCTCAAGAATAATAACAATAATCACCTAAAAGTTTAAGTGACTCATTTCCGAGGACTACTATTCAGTAGGGCTAAACTCGAGTCAAAAAGTAGCTTCAAAACATTAAGGAACTCTTTTGAGCAGACTATAAAATAATGTTGGATATTTTATGCTTTTCTAACCTAAAAATCAACAGAATCACAAATACAATTACAATTATTGTCTGAGAGATTCAGGCTGCTGTAGGGAAAAATGAGCATAAGTTAGAAAACACAGGTCTCAGTTCTAGCTCTGCCACTAACTAGCTGGATAAACCTAAGTGTCTTTATTTCACTGGCTCTCATTTTCCCCATCTGTATTGTGAGGGATTTTGATTCCTAAGAGCCCTTTTCAGCTCCCAAATCTATGATTTGACATTATTTCCTTCTTTCTTGGAAAAACCTGCTATTTGTCTTAGTATCTTTGAAAGCTAAATTTGCTAAAGCAAAGTTTTTCTACCTAAAAATCTTTTCTTATTATGAAGCTAGATAGACTATTCAGAGCAAAAATTAAAATTGTCTTTTATTAGATGAATACGTCAAGCTGTCCCAATGAACACACTCTTTCTTACCACTTTCTTCCACCTTCCCACTCTACAGAGAGTCCTCATGAAAGAATAAACTTCATCGTAGACTCCATGCTCTTGGCATAATGGTGGAGACTGATGGCTTTAACACTAACTTTGGACTCTAGTCAGACACAAAGGCAATCATATTTGGTCCTTAAGAAATATGAGATGAGAAACTGGGAAACAATTTAGGCACTGGCTAACATCTACCCCTGGCCAGATCTTCATGCTTCCACCAGTCCTCCCAAATGGAGCCACCAATTCCCAGATCTTAGGCTTTAACTTACCAGAGAGCTCAGCCAGGAAAAGCACTCTCGTTTCTTTGCAGGGAGCAAGAAGTAAAAATGTCCAACCCTGTCGGCACAGATTCTGCTGATAATTGACACATTTGTTGCTGAAAGAGGAAGTTGAGTGCATCTAGTGTCTCACCACAGAAACCTTATTTGCACAAACCAAAGGTAAGTCCCTTAGCAGATCACACACTGGCCAAGTTTTATTTATTATTTCACTGGTGCAGAAAATTTCAAAGAGCAAGGAGTCAAAGGCTATGCACCCTCGAACAATGACTGTGTATCAGCCTTCCTTACTTTTCCTCACACATCTCTTTCTACTACAAACCACATACCTATTTGTTACACTTGGTTCCAATAGGGTCCATGCCAATATGGGATTTTCAGGCAACATCTGAGGAAACTAGATTCCCCTTTAAGCCTGAGGTGCAACGCCCAAGGAAATTCAAGAAGATGAGTCAAAATTAGCAATAGTAAAACTATCTTTGCTTTAGCTGTTCCCTCCATCTTAGAGAACAGCTTCTTCCTTTTCTTAACCCTTTCATTTTCAGTGAAAAATTTAAGAGCAATTTAATTATTTTGAACATTTATTACCTCCTTACTATACTTAAAATTTCCTGAGGGCAAAATACATATCTGACTCATACCTCTATTCCCAATTTGTCTAGTACAAGGCATTTTCATGAATGTTTGTTGAATGAATAAGTGAGGAAATGAAAGAATAAATAAATGTTCTAAAAATGCCTGAGTAAATAAGTTAACAGTATTGATTATACAGTCTCCTGGCAGTGTAGTAAGATTATAGTCTTTATGTGCAATGTTTATGGGTCCTTCACAAGTATGCAATTAAAGGAAGATCATACCTTGAAGATTACAGTGTTACTCAAGCCTGAGGATACTTCTGAGAGGCAAAGCTAACAAAGAAGCACAAACCTCTATGGAAAAATAAGGGAACCACACTCAGAATCCATGGCCTGGAGCTGCAAAATGCCATTTGGGTAATAATCATAGCAAAAGAGAAAAATAAATTACCTTGAATTAGGTCAAAGAGTAGAATTTCAATTCATGGATTAAATTGATTAAATATAGGAATGGATGACAACATTCCTGTATGAAGGCAAACTGTGTCTGCAATAGGCTCTCCCTATACAGCTAGAACAACTAGAGAAATAGGTAGAGATGCCCAACATTCAGAGATATCTATTACAAATTACAAGGGGATCAAGAAGTCAAAAAGTTAAGCTTTCAGTATTGGAAACCAAAAGCTTGGGCTGATTGATGAAAAGGCCATTATTTGTGAAGACTGACAAAGGAAGAGGGCACTTATCCCAGTTCAATATATGTGAAATGAAACAAACTTGACCTCCCAGTCCCTTTCCTAATTCTGATTTCATATATTTGTCCAGCTTCAATCTGCTGTTAATTTAACTTTCTGTCATGGGATTCTTTTTTCTTTTTCAATATTAGATGTACTTTATTTTTTTTTTTTTTTATTGCTGGGAGTTCATTGAGGGTACAAAGATCCAGGTTACACTTAATGCATTTGTCAGGCAAAGTCCCTCTTATGCATATGTTCCTCCTCCAATACATGGAATTCTTTTCAAAAATAGAATACACTGACTGGCCAACAACACATCTGAGTACATTTGGCAGTTCTGTTTCTTATCATACATTACTAGGTTGGATTTCTGATACAAATCCATCCCATTAAAAGTTTGAGCAGTATAAAAAATAAAAATGTCTGAGCAGTATAAGCTAGTTTCCCTCTGTATGATCCTGCTGTAGAATAAAGAAAGTTCCAGATCTATTAAGATTAGAAGCCAAATTCTGGGATAGAGGAAGAAGAGGATATCTTTCCTCACAATTAGTTTTGGCCCTACGTTTATTTCCTGTACAACACCTTAACATTACCAAAAGAAAATCTGCCAGTGTACTTAATTTCTCTCTTATATGCAAGCATCCTATTCTGTCACTGACTCTTCATGCTTTATGAAGAAGAGGAAAATCAGTTGTCAATTCAGACAAAAAAAAAATTCAACTCAGGTAAGTTTTGAGTGTTAATCAGGAAAACAAATCTGTGGACTAGCAAAACAAGATCATAATTTAATAATCATTATCAGTTAACTTTTAGAAGAGAGTCTTCTAAAACAAGTAGTAAATTCCCTAGTCATAAGAGTCTAAGTAGGGCAACTTTTCCATTTTTTCCCATTGTTTTTAATTCTTCCCTTGTTCCTTCATATTTATCCCCTCAAAGTTTACTTTAACTGATGGATTATGTCTTCCCTAGGCTGGAGAAAGTTCCTAATTTGGTACTTCGAAGGCTTTAGGTTTCTAAGAGTAGCAATAGATGAGAAGTGATAGCTATTGTTGAGAACATTTTTCATTACCATATATGTGATAGGTATTGTTGAGGATATTTTTTTTCTTTCCTTTTTCATTGAGACAGAGTCTCACTATGTCACCCTCAGTAGAGTGTTGTGATATCACAGCTCACAGCAGCCTCAAACTTTTGGGGTTAAGCAATTCTCTTGCCTCAGCCTCCTAAATAACTGGGACTACAGGCGACCACCACAACACCTGGATTTTTTTTTCATTGTTGTTGTAGCTGTCATTGTTGTTTAGCAGGTCTGGGCCAGGTACAAACTTGCCAGCCCCCACATATATGGCCAGGGCCCTAACCACTGAGGTATGGGCACCAAGCCTCTTGAGGATATTTTTCAGTACCACATATTATGTTTTCTAAAAGGACCCGAGAGTTCTGCCTGATCTTAGAATCAGGTAAAACTAGACATTTACCTAAACAACTGATTAAATTATTTCTTATGGATAATAATTTTGTACATAATCATTTTGTCTTTTTATATACTCTGCTGAAACATCTGAAACCAATTTAGAGTCCACTAGTAGTAAGTGTGAAGATTTTTTTACATATGCTTTTTCAGATTACCCTCTAACATGTTTCAATTTTTATGTCCTTGTCCATTTTCTTAATTATTTTATATCAACTTTTAATTTATATTATCTTGCTATATAACGAATCATTTCAAACAATCTTTAATACTTTCTGGAACATTAGTGGTATATAAAAGTAAAAAAAAATTAAGGAAAGGGATAAAAATAATCTCAATTCTTTTTGAATTAGAACTAGTGAACATAAATTGCTTTATATAAACTACATTATAAAGTCCACCATGTCTGATTATATATAAACAGAGTATATTCCTAGGCATTTTTGGAATTAATAATCCAACAAAATACTTAAATAACTACAATAATGAACAATGTCTTCAATGGTGAGTAAGCGGAATGGGATTCAGAAGAAAGAATTTTTTTTTGATTAATTAAATGATAGCTGTGTACATTAATGCAATCATGGGGTACAGTGTGGTGGGGTTTTTTTTTTTTTTTGGCCAGGGCTGGGTTTGAACCCACCACCTCTGGCATATGAGACCGGCGCTCTACCCTTTTGAGCCACAGGTGCCACCCCAGTGTGGTGTTTTCATATACAATTTGAAATATTTTCATCAAACTGGTTAACATAGCCTTTATGTCATTTTCTTAGTTATTGTGTTAAGACATTTATATTCTACTTTTAGAAAGATTCACTTGTACCCTTGTCAAATAAACCATAGAAGTGATCCCATCAATCACCCTCCCTTGACCCATCCACCCCCCTCCCGTGGAAATGCAGAAGAAAGAATTTGTTCCCTACCCTCCAAGGGTTTACCGTTTAAGTGACAAGTACTCATAAAAGGATTAGAAAAATGGCATAATATATTATTTACTATTAAATTACCAGGAGATTTAAAGATCCTCCTGCCTCAAGCTCTCAAGAAAATGAGACCCATCACAATGCCTGGCTAATTTTTTTTCTATTTTTAGTAGAAACAGCATCTTAATCTTCCTCAGGCTGGTCTTGAATTTCTGCACTCAAATGATCCCCTTGCCTCATCCTCCCAGAGTACTAAGAGTAGAGGCATGAACCATGGCACACAGCCTGATCTTCTTTATTTAACAAGCAAGTTTTGAATTAAGCAGCATTTCTCAATGAATGAAATAAGTCCTACTGTTGCCTTACTAAGGTTTTTGTATTTTAAGTGGTACAAAGAATAGCTTTTGTAAAAAGTTTAAAGTTAAATATTTGTTTTAAAACTTTAACTATAATAAAATAGCAATTCAAATTTATTAATTTATGAAAATATTGCTTCTGAGAAAGCTAAAGTAGGCAGCTAAATTTTAAAACCTGTGATCATTTAAAACACACACACAGATACAAACAAGTGTATAGAGGACAAACAAACAGCAAAAGCTGTGAGGGACGATTTTAATGTCTGAAGTTTGAAAAATTTAAGAAAATGTTTAAAAACTAAAGGAGTCTAGGTGAGAGAAGGAATATTTTCAAGAACATGAATGAAGAAAAAATATGACTGCTTATGTGATAGTGAAGGTAAAATTTTGTCTGGTGCATAGAACATGTTAGGTAAGTGTAGGAAAGAAGCTTGGGTGGTGAAACCATATAAAGAAATTCTTAGACTCAAAGGTATAGAGACAGAATGCAGAAAGTCAGTAAAGTTTTTAAACATAACTGGGAAAAGGAAATGAAAACTATTGCTGAATACATCCTGTGTACTGTCATGATTCTAAACAATTTACACACATCATCTCATTGGTTTTCAACTGGTGTGCCACAAAATTTTTTAAAGATAATTAATTAAATTATTTTCAAAAGAAGTCCAAAGCACAGTAAGTATATTCTTTTTTTATTACTCTTTTATGATCAACATAGTTTAAGTGTGCTATGGAAGTTTAACTATAAGTTCAAGTGGGCCATGAAATAAAAAATAGTTGAAAAACACTGCTCCAAATAATCCTATGGCCTAGGGACTAAAATCATAACCCATGTTACCCATTAGTGAATTAAAGCACACAGAGGCTTAACTTTCCTAAGATCATACAAGTAAATGAGAGAGACACGGTTCAAATCAACATGTGTCTGGCCCAAGAAGCCCATACTCTTTATACTACATGCTAAAAGATTACAGTTACCTCAGTTAACAGAATGACTGGAAAAAGGTGGCAAAACCGGGGTGAATATCCCTTTTAGAAGATATACCAGTAATGTAAATTTAAAGTAATCATAGCATGAATTAGAACAAAGACAGTAAGTATGAAGACACAGAGTAATTTCAAAAGAATTATTTTTCTCAAAATAGTCCTTAAAACTGTCATCAGTAAAATGAAAGAGGAAATGAATCTTCACAAGGAGGAATAAATCAGTCTTTGAAGGGGCTCAATTTTTGCATATTTTCCATTAACATTTTTTGAGCCATACATACAGTGAAGTATATTCATTCCTTTGGTGAGAAAAACATATCTTGTAACTGGAAGAAAGGTTCATTTTTCTGAACCCCAAAGGCTTATTTTAGAGATAGGCGTCAGCACACAGCCACTTATTGAAACCCCCTCTGAAGAACCCATGGTCCTAAGAAGGATGGATAGTGATCTCTCATGATGTATTTCAGAGCATTTCCATAAAAAGAACTTTTATTCATCCAAATAACTTGCCATTTAATTCTACATGTTGTGAATTAATTGAAATGATGAGATATCACCAAATTCTGAGATATCTTTTGGGCTTTCATTTAGCCAAAGCAATAAATAATGAGCAAAAAGTCTAAGAGATGATCCAAGAAAGATAAAATTTGTCTCAATGTTGTACTTCAGGCATTTTTTTATGAGACTTACTAACTTTGAACATGTCACCAGGATTGAGCACTGGGAAAATGGTGAAATAGGCGAGCCTATATTTCCACCTCATCTTCCCTTATTAACTTTTTTCTTCAGCTTTTTCCCCAAGGATGTGATGCTTTTCCAGACCTTCTGGGTTCCTGTTCTTACAAAAGAATATGTTCTAAGTAAATCTTTCATATTAAATCAGGAACTATTTTTTAGGAAGAAGGTCCTTCAAACAAATTCCACATGTCAGAAATTTCAGTCACTGACAAGCAACCAGAAAATTTTTCAATTCAGCATTCCTCAAATCAACAAGATTTTGTGGGTACCAAAGAACTTTCATTTATGTGAATTAGTTCTATTGATATTTACCAATATTTCATTGAACATCAAAACTTTTAAAAATATTTTCATTAATTAATTAAATTTATAAATTTATTATTATAAAATAAAACAAATTTACAAAAATAGTAGAATAGTAACTTTATTTTATTTTTTGTCTAGTCTTTTTTAAAAATAATATTTCAAAATATCAAGGGAGAACAAATGTTTTTATTACATAGATAAAAGCTTTTAAAATGTTTGAGTCAGGGCCATTAGTGAGCCCAAAACCTTCCTGGAGTTCATTGTATCCGTTAGGGAAGTTTTTGCCTCTCTACTTCTTCTCTCTATTCCCTTCTTGATTTCCAATGATTTTTACTTTCCTTCATGTGTGCTTATGAGTTAATTCCAACTTACTAGACAATACAGGTGGTTTTTGTTTTTCCATTCTTGCAATACTTTACTTAAGGTGAGATCTAGAAGAGTTTTTCTAAATATTTTCTTCTCACGTAACTACAGTTTTATTTCTTAATTTTAAGTCTTAAATAAATATATATGAGTAGGGAGACATACCAGTCCTGTTCCATTTTCTGCATGTGGATATTCAATTTTCCCAGCACCATTTACTGAGAAGGTTTTTTTCCCCTAGTGTATCTTCTTTGTCAAAGACCAGTTGATTGTAGGCAGATAGTTTCATATATGGTTTCTCTGTTCCATTTCATTGATATACAGTGTCTGATAATTAAGTTCATGAACTCATCCAAAAAAATGATACATACATAAGTCCTTGGTGAATATCAATATGATAATCTTGAAGCACTCCCCTTGGGAAACTATACACCAAGTTTATAACCTAGTCCATTCTTCAAAGCAATTATGGCCTTTTCTGGAATGGCCATCAGAGCTGTCATTGTACTACAGTTGATATCTTTCATGTCATCAAACTATCATCCTTTCAATTTTTACATTATCTTTGGGTAAAGAAAAAGTCACTGAGGACCATATCAGGTGAGTAGGGAAGGTTTTCTAATACAGTCATTTGTTTTCTGGCTAAAAACTACCTCATAGATAGTGCCATGTGGGCTGATGCATTGTTGTGATGCAAAAGCAACACCTTTCTCATGTCAAGAGTTTCAGTTAAGATTTTTGTGTTTCTCTATGTTTATGTTGTCTTCTGTGCTTCTCACAGTCAGCTGATGACTTTTATGTACATTTCAACAAATTTTTGCAATGTTTGCATCAGTTCTTCTTGTTACTGCCTATGCTGGTCTCTTTCTTCATTAGTGACACTTTGTACACTGCCATTTTCTTCACGAAATTATCCCCACAAACTTGGATTAACATGTCCCTGATTTCACTTCCACTCTTTCAAAGTTTGACAAGAAATTTAATGTTTGTTCGTTGTCCTAATTCAAGCTCCGATATTCTCATGATAGCACACAAAAAATGCAACAATAATAATGAATGCCAGTTAACAAGACACTGCCACACATCAACATGAACACAGCTGTGAGACATTGATATAGTAAGGTTTTGAAACATTACTGAGTTGTTTGTACAATGCAACCAATGTAAGTAAATGTGCAATGAACTTAATTGTCAGGCTTTATATTCTCTATTTTGTATCAATACTATGCTATTTTGGTTATGATCACTTTGTAGTATAGTTCAAATTCTGATAATACAATACCTCCAATTTCTTTCTTTCTTTTTCTGAGACATGGTCTCAAGCTATCATCCTAGATACAGAGTGTCAACCCCAACTCTGAATGCCTCCACATTTTGTCTTTTTTCCTAAGATTCGTTTTGGCTTTTGGTTCCAAAGGAAGCATAGAATTATTTTTTTCCCTAGATCTGTGAAATATGTCATTGGTATTTTGATGAGGATTGCATTGAACCCATAAATCAATTTGAGCAGTATGGACATTTTCACAATGTTGATTATACCAATTCATGAGCTCAGTGTTTTTTGTTTTGTTTTATACATTTATTTGTTTCAACTTCAATTTCTTTCTTTGCAGGAATAATTCATCTTCTTGATTAAATATATCCTTAAGTATTTTGTTTTCTTTGTAGATATTGTGAATTGTATTAAGTCCATGATTTGGCTTTACTATTTCTGGTGAATACAAATCCTGAATGAATAAATAAATAAATAAATCCTATAGTACCCTCCCTGACCATTCCAGGGAGAAGCAAGCTTCTCCTGAGTTACCCATGGAGTGTTTAAGCATGCTTAATGCCCTTCTGCTTATTAGTATTCCCTACACTGGGAAGTGTCAGGGGGAAGGTTCAGGGAGTTTCAATGAGCAAAAAGCTCACAGTCCAAGTACCCATAATTTCACTGCACATCCTTAAGGAGAAAGGTCTGGGCCCAATTCTCTAGGAAAGCCACAGTATAGTGGATGCACCAACAAAGAGGAAACAGCAACTTCTGAGACTCTTGACTCTATCATCTCTTGGCAGCTTTGTGGAAAGGTGAGAGGAAAAGAGTCTGAATAGAGGAGAGCTAGTACTCTAGTCCTCCTTGTCCCTCTCCTCAGGAAGATATCCTTCCCAGAATGGTTCAGTTCAGGAATCACACAGATCCCCCAGGGCCCACCACAGTCTGGGCAGGAGTTGGAAACTCTTTGGGTGGGAACAGAAGACAAAAAATGGGCTGGAGCTCCCCTGGGTGGACAAAGACATACTATGGGTGGAAAAGCAGTAAGGTGTTTACTTTCTGGCTCCCGTCAGTAGTGATAAGGAGTAACTCTAAAGGTCCTGGCAGGCTGATGCTTTATTTTCAAAAACTTCCAGTTCAGTGGTGGCTCAGCTTTTGAGTTCATTAGGGTAGAAAAACTCTCCAGCAGATCAGAAGCCCACTGAATTTTCAAATATTATTTAAGATTATGAGTTAATGAAAAGGTAGATAACAATTGGGACAGACAATATCATAACCAATATTTTCAAAAGGAAAATCTGAGAAATGAAAAGTCCATAAGAGGCTTTGAAAATCCCCAGAATATTTCTAGAAGACATGTTGAGGGCTAGGTTCATGCACAAATCTGAGTATGTGATCAACTAAACCTAAGAAGATGCTAAACTGTCATGTCTGCCTATCCTTAAGAATGTGCAAGGAAGAAGCAAAGGTTAAGATATATTTGAAATTAAAAAAAAAGATATATTTGAAATTGTTAGGTTGAGTGTTGACAGTGTGCCACAACATGAACATAAATTCCCTTTTCAAAAACAGAAAACCCAACTAGGCAATTTCTTTCTAATCATTAGATGATGACTAAGCTGCTTGTGTGGCTATATACAACAACGAATTCTTAGAATTTATATTAACAATTTACAGAATAAGATTTAGAGAAGTCACTAAACAGCAACAATAACAATCAGCAACACAAACAAATCTTGAGTAGTGGCAAGAATCCAACTTCTAGAATATCCATGTTATATAGTTATAGCAGTTCACAAGAAAAAAAAAACATAAGAAATTAAAAAAAAAGAAAATATATTATATGACCATTCATAGGAAAAATAAAACAATCAAAAGAAATTATTCCCTGGAAGCCTAGAGAGTAGGCTTACCAGAAAAGGAGCTTAATTGGCTATTTAAAATATGGTCAAAAAACTAAAGGATATTTTGTATAAAGAACTAAAAGAAAAAAGCTTGAAAAATGTCTGAGCAACCACAGAATATAAATAAAGAAATAGAAATTTTTCAAAATAGTGAATCAGAAATTCTGGAGTTTTGCACACAAAAATTGAAATAAAATTCACTATAAATACAAATAAGCACATTCAAGAATTTAGAAGAAAGATCAGTATACTTAAAAGAAGAATACTTTAGATTTTCTAATTTGAGAAACAAACTAATGAAATTAGTTTGAAATTAATACTTTAGACTTTCTAATTTGAGAAAAAAAGAATGAAAAAATAGACAGGCATTGTGGCGGGTGCCTGTAGTCCTAGCTACTTGGGAGGCTGAGGGAAGAAAATCACCTAAGCCCAAGAGCTTGAGGTTAATGCAAGCTGTGACGCCATGGCACTCTACCGAGGGTGATAGGATGAGACTCTGTATTTAAAAAAAAATGAAAAAATAAAGATAACTCTTAGATTTATGAGACACCAGCACCAATATTACCCAATGAATGCATAATAGAAGGGAGGAAACAAAGATGCAGAACAAAATATTCAAGGAAATATTAAAGAAAATAATGGTTGAAATATTAATCTAGTGAAAACATTAGAATGGTGAAAAAAAACTTGATCCACATAGATAAGGAGCTCAAAAAACTTCAAATGTGATAAATTCAGAGATCCACACCTAGATAAAACACAGTTAAATGGTCAACAGCCAAAAATAAAGAGAAACTTGAAATCAGAAACCATGGAAGCCAGTCATTGAGGTGACATATCTCAATGGATTAAGAAAAAAAAAAAAAACTACCATCCAAGAATTCTATGTGAAACAAAGCAGTCTTTAAGAAATAAATCAAATGGAGTCTAAGAATACGGGGAAAGGGGAGAAGGAGGGGAAGGGAGGGGGAGGATGGTTGAAGGGAGGGTGATTGCAGGGATCACATCTATGATTTATCTTATAAGGGTACATGTGAATCTTTCTAAGTGTAGAATATAAATGTCTTAACACAACAATTATGAGAAAGACATGATAGCTATGTTGGCCAATTGGATGAAAGTATTTCAGATTGTATATGGAAACAACATACTGTATCCTATGATAGAATTAATGTGCACAAATATGATTTAATAAAAAAAGAAATGAAGATAAAAATAATACGTTCTCAGGTAAGCAACTGCTGACATAATGGATTTCTAATCAACTCATCATAAAGAAGTACTAAAGGAATGCAAATCCACATAACAAAGAGAGCTAAAGCTAGTACATGTAGA
The DNA here is from genome assembly GCF_000181295.1 of Otolemur garnettii. Lineage (NCBI taxonomy): Eukaryota > Metazoa > Chordata > Mammalia > Primates > Galagidae > Otolemur > Otolemur garnettii. The sequence continues at coordinate 944,940 of NW_003852570.1, forward strand.
CAAATATAAAAGAAAACATAATTACATAAATCTCTTATCTTATTTTAAAAATAATGCATACAATAAAATTAAAATAATTATACCATTGGGCTATATAATACATAGGAAAGATACATTTCACAGTAACAACACAAAGAAAGTGGATAGAAGATAAGATACATTGGAGTAAGAAAATGACATCTGATGTCAGCTATAAAACATAGGAAGAAATAAAAATAAACAAAAATTGCAAGAGGTTAGATAGGTAATATAATGGATTATATGAATATATACTTGCTTTACTCTATTAGTTCTTCTTAAAAGACACAAAATACATAAAATAATAATAATAACAAGGAATATTAGGTTTATAGCATGCATACACTTAGGGATAATAATGTTAACAGAAAAATGAAAAATATATAATAGTAACATTTCTATATCTCATGAGAATCAGGTTTGTACAAGTCTAAACAGAATCTGAACAAGTCAGGACATATATTATGAGCCATATAGTCATCAAACACACACAAAAATCCCTCATATATAGTAATTTTTAAATAATTAAAATATTACAAGAATATTCCTTAATGCAAATGAAAAAAGCAAAGAGAGGCATAGGGGAAAAATAAGACATAAAGATAACAGAACGCAGGTCAGGTGTGGTCGTTCATGCCTGTAATCTGAGCACTTTCAGAGGTGAGGGTGGGAGGATCACTGAGGCTAGGAGTTCAAGACCAAACTGTGAGACCCTTGTACCTCAAAGAAAAAAAGAAACATTAGCAAGATATGGTACCAGCTATTTGGGAGGCTGATACAGAAAGATTTCTTGGACCCAGGAGTTTGAGGTTACAGTGAGTTATGAGGATATTATTGCACTCTAGCCCACATATTGGAGGAAGACAACATCTTTAAATAAGACATATGTAAATCCAATTATATCAATAATAACATTAAATATAAATTAATTAAACAACACAATCAAACACAGAGGTTATCAGATTGGATAGCAAAATAAAATTCTGGGCAACACCTGTGGCTCGGTGAGTAGGGCACTGGCCCCATATCCGGAGGGTGGCAGGTTAGAACCTGGCCGCGACCAAACTGCAATAAAAAATAAAATAAAATGCAACTACATACTGTCTGCAGTAGATACACCTTCAATTAAAAAAAAAAAAACTAGGACAAAAAGAATACAGAAAAGAGAGAGATAGAGGAGAAAATATCACAATTTTTTAGTCCTCTCATGAAGCAATGGTATTTGGGTTGATTCTGGATTTTTGCAATTGTGAATTTTACTGTAATAAACATTCCATTGCAAATATATTTTTAACAAAATTACTCCTTTGGATAGACAAGAAGCAGTGAGATTGTTAGATTGATTGAACAATAAGTTTACATTCAATAATTTGAGAAAACTTCATACATAGGATTTGTACTAATTTGTAATCCCACCAAAAATGTTTAAGAGTTTCTTTCTTTCTGCATCCATATCTATTATTTTGGGACTTGCAATAAATCTTCTTTTAAAAGGAGTAAATTGACAGACATCTCATTATGTTTTTAATTTGTATATCCCTGATGATTGTTGACATTAAGCATTTTTTCCACATGCTTCTTGACCATTTTTTTTTTTGAGAAATTGTATTCATGTCTTTTCACAATTTTTATGGGAATGATTTATTTTGTTGCTGATTTGTTTGAATTTCTTCTGGATTCTGGTTATTATTTATTTCCTCAGGGCTTCATAGTTTTACTTGTGGAAATGTTTCACCTCTTTGATTAAGGGTATTCCTAGGTATTTTATTTACTTCATAGGTATCATTAATGGTATTGAATGTTTGATTTGACTCTCAGCTTGGCTGTTAGTGGTATATACACATGCTATTTATTTGTGTCCAGTGACACAAATGTCACTTGTAACCTAAGACTTCGCTGAATTTATTTATCAATTTCAGGATGTTCTTGGTTGAGTCTTTGGGATTTTGATTGAGTATTTGGCCCTCTGTTCTTGGTTAAGTCTTTGGGATTTTCCAGATACATGATCATATTGTCAGCTAAATGCAATACTTTGATCTACCCTTTCCCTATTTGGATACACCTCAATTTTTTCTTGTGTGATTGGTCTGGCTAGTACTTGCAGCACTGTGTTAAACAGAAGTGGTAACAGTGGGCACTCTTGTCTTCTTCCATATCTTGAAATGCTTTCAACTTCTCCCCATTCAGTTATGATATTGGCTGTTAGTATAGCTTATATGGCTTTCAGAATTTTGAGATATGTCCCTTATTTTCTTACTTTATGAGGGTTTTATAAGAAGAAGTGTGCTGGATTTTATTTATTGCTTTCTTTGCATCTATTAGGATAATCATATCAACTTTTTTTTGTTTCTATTTATGTGGTGAATCACATTCATTAACTTATGTATGTTAAAACACCCTTACATTCCTAGGTTGAAGCCCACTAGACCATGGTGGATTATTTCTTTAACGGGCTGTTGACTTTGTTAGTATTTTATTGGGAATTCTTGCATCTATATTCATAAGGGATATTCTTCAATTCTTCTTTCTTAGTTTTGTCCCTTTATAGCTTTGGTATCAAAGTAATACTGCTGGCTTTGTGGAATGTGTTGGGAAGAATTACTTTTTCAATATTATGGGATAATTTCTACACTTGGGTACCAGTTCTTCTTTGTAGGTCTGGTAGAACTCAGCTATGAATCCATCTGATCTGGGACTTTGTGTTATTGGAAGATTTTTATTGCTGATTTAGTCTTGCTGCTCATTATTTATGTGTTCAAGAGTTCTATTTATTCTTTCTTTTGTCTTGGGAGGTGAGATATTTCCAGCAATTTATACATTTTCTCTAGATTTTCTAGTTATGTGCACAAAGATTCTGATAGTATTCATGGATAACATTTTGTATTTCTATGCTATTCATTCTAATATCTAGTTTTCAGTAAGTTTCAGCTTACTTGAATTGCTTATCTTCTATTTCTGGTTCATCTACCAACGAGTATATTTTGTTTATCTTTTAAAAAAACCTAGCATTTTGTTTTGCAGACCTTTTGTATTTTTCTGCTTTTTTTTTTTTTTTCATTTCATTTAGTTCTGCTGTGTTTTTTTTATTTATTTGCATCTGCAGGTTTTGGGTTTGATTTGCTCTTCCTTTTCTGGTTCTTTGAAATGTGTTATTAGTTTGTCAATTTGTGATATTTGACTCGGCACCTGTGGCTCAAGTGGCTAAGGCGTCAGCCACATACACCTAAGGTGGCGGGATCGAATCCAGCCTGGGCCTGCCAAACAACAATGACGGCTGCAACCAAAAAATGGTCGGGCGTTGTGGTGGATGCCTGTGGTCCCAGCTACTTGGGAGGCAGAGGCAGGAGACTCACTTGAGCCCAGGAGTTGGAGGTTGCTGTGAGCTGTGATGCCATAGCACTCTCCCCAGGGGTACAGCTTGAGGCTCTGTCTCAAAAACAAAAAAATTGTGATATTTCAGACTTTTTGATGTGGGAGTTTCTGTTGTGAATTTTCCCCTTAGGAATGCTTCTGCTTAATGCCATACATCTTTATACATTGTGTCCCTTTTGTCATTAAGTACAATTAATTTGTTGATTTCCATCTTAATTCCATTATTTACCCAATAATCATTCAGCAACAAGTTGTTTAATTTGCTTTATGTGGGTATATTTGAGTGTTTCTCTTAGAATTGATTTCTAGTTTTATTTTACTATGGTCTGAAAAGATTCATGGTTTCATTTCAGTATTTCTTAATTTGTTGAGACATATTTTGTGGACTAAGATATAATCGGTTTTGGAGACTGTCTCACGTGCTGATGAGAAGAATATACACTCTGTAGTTTTCACATTGAATGTTCTGTAAATGTCTGTTAGGTTTAGTAGATTGAGAGTTTGTTTTAAGACCATGGTTTATTTATTTTTTGCTGTGATGATTTGGTGAGTTCTGATAACATGTGTTTAGGTATTCAGCAATTACAATGTTGCTATTTATTTCCTTGCTTAGCTCAGTAGAATTTATGTGTCTAGGAGCTCCTGTGTGATGTACATTTATCCTTAGTATTACTCAGCCTTTTTGTTAAATTGATTCATTTACCATTATATAATAATTGTCTTTGTCATTATTCTACCAACTGTTGATTTAAACTCAATTTTATCTGATATAAGAAAGGCTACACGTGCTCTCTTTTGTTTTCCATTTGCATGGAATATTTTTCCATCATTATCATATTGAGCCTGTGTGTGTGCTTTTGGTTTAGATGTGTCTTCTGGAGAAAGCAGATACTTGGGTTTTGCTTTTTCATCCATTCAGACAGCTTATGTCTTCTGAGTGGCATGTTTACACTTTTTGTGTTTCCTTTTTTTTTTTTTTTTTTTTTTTTGCAGTTTTGGCCAGGGCTGGGCTTGAATGTGCCACCCCCAGTATATGGGGCCGGAGCCCTACACCTTGAGCCACAGTTGCTGCCCTAAACTTTTTGTTGAGAAGTAGAATTGATATGTGGGATAATGTTCTGTTCATAATATTGGGTATTACTTTATTGCTCTATTTTTCTGCCTCTGCTATTGCTTCATAAGAGTTCTGACCTTTAGCTTTTTTGGGTGATTTTATCCTTTGGTTATCTATTGTGCCAATTCATGTATAAGGCAGTTCTGAGTATTTTCTGCATGGTAGGTCTGGTCATGACAAAATCCCTCAGTGTTTGCTTGTAAATAGAAACAATTTCTCCATCATTTGTTGAACTTGGTTTTGCAGGATAGAAAATTTGAGGTTGGCAGTTTAAGAATATTGAACATGGGACGCCACTTTCCTCTGGCTTGTATGGTTTCTGCTAAGCTGTCTACGTGCTATCAGCCTCATGGGTTTTCCATTTTAGGTCAGCTGTTGGTTATGTCTTTTTGCTTATGGATTTTCTCCTATCATTTTGACTTTGGCCAGGTAGATTACACTGCCTTTTTGTTGTATCCCATTTGTCATGAATCTTCCTGTGTTTAGTGACCATCTTGTATCTGCATATCTGGATCTTTAGTGATACCAGAGTAATTTCCTTTAATAATTCTATCAAATAGATTTCCCATGCTTTTAGCTCTTTCTTCTCCCTCAGCGATATCTATAATATGTATTTTTGTTCACTTTACATAGTCCCACATTTCTCTAAGTGATTGTTTCACCTTTTTTATTCTCTTCTCTGCCTCTTTATTTTAATTTATTTATTTTTTGAGACAAAGTCTCACTTTGTTGCCCTCGGTAAAGTGCCACGGTGTCACATCTCACAGCAACTTCAAACTCTTGGGCTTAAGGAATTCTCTTGCCTCGGCCTCCTAAGTAGCTGGGACTACAGGTGCCCACCACAATGCCTTGCTATTTTTTTTTTTTATTAAATCATAGCTGAGTGCATTAATGCAATCATGGGGTACAATGTGGCAGTTTTATATATAGTTCAAAATGTTTTCATCAAACTGGTTAACATAGCCTTCATGGCATTTTCTTAGTTTTTGTATTGAGACATTTATACTCTACACCTGGCAAATTTCACATCTTACCCTTGTAAGATGCACCATAGGTGTGGTCCCACCAATTACTCTCATCCGCCCCCACCTCCCCTCCCTCCCTCTCCCCTTTCCCCTTCTTCTTGGGCTATAATTGGGTTATAGTTTTCATAAGAAAGCTATAAATTGGTTTCACACTAAGACTGAGTATATTGGATAGTTTTTCTTCCATTCTTGAAATACTTTGCTAAGAAGAACATGTTCCAGTTCCATCCATGTAAATATGTAAGAGGTAAAGTCTCCATCTTTCTTTAAGGCTGCATAATACCCATTGTGTACATATACCACAATTTATTGATCCATTCATGGGTCGATGGGCACTTGGGTTTCTTCCATGACTTAGCAATTATAAATTGAGCTGCAATAAAAATTCTGGTACATATATCTTTGTTATAATGTGATTTTTGGTCTTCTGTATATATACCTAGTAGAGGAATTGTAGGATCAAATGGGAGATCTATTTTTAGATCTGTAAGTGTTCTCCAAACATCTTTCCAAAAGGAACATATTAGTTTGCATTTCCACCAGCAATTAAAAGTGTTCCCTTTTTGCCACATCCATGCCACCATCTTTGGTTTTGGGATTTTGTGATGTGGGCTAATCTTACTGGAGTCAGATGATATCTCTAAGTAGATTTGATTGTCATTTCTCTGATGATTAAGGATGATGAGCATTTTTTCATGTGTCTGTAGGCAGTGCAACTGTCTTCTTCAGAGAAGTTTCCCTTCAAGTTCCTTGCCCACCCTAAGATGAGATCACTTGTTCTTTTCCTGCTAATATTTAAGTTTTCACTATGACTCAGGCTGGTCTTAAACTCATGAGCTCAGGCAATTCACCCACCTCTGTCTCTCAGTCTCTTCTGCCTCTTTAAATGAATGGTTCAGTTTTAGAGTCTTGTCTTCAGCCTCTGAAATTATTTCTTCCCCTTGGTTTAGTCCATTGCTGGGGCTTTCTTCTGTGTTTTAAAATTCTCAAAATTACTCTTTAGTTTCTTTCTTTGAATTATATATCATCCTTCCTCAGGTATCCTAGCTCTTAATGACATTTTAATTAATTTCTGAAAATACTTTTTTGGCTTCTTTATATTGATTTTCAACATTCTCTTTAATTACCCTCATCTTATTTGCCGTACACATTCTAAATTCCTTTTTTGTCATTTGGCAATGCATTTTGGGTTGGAGTTCCACTGTGTTCCCATGGGTGTGTTGAACATGTTTGGTTTTTTATGTTGTCAGGGTTATTTTTCTGGTTTCTTAACATAAATCTCTTTTCTTGACTCAGGGATAATAGGCTTTCAGGTACCTATTCTTTGCTGTGAACTCTCATGATTAAAGAAAAAGAGGTCCCCAGATGGAATTTTTTTTCTCACTCTGGAATATTGACCTGGAAATGCAGGAGCATGTGTACTAAAGGCCTGAAGTACAGCTGTTCTGATTTTTCCTGTTTACTTGTGATAGAAACTTTTCAACTCTGTGCTCCATGATCTTTGTGTTAGAATGTAGGTTGATTTCCAGATATTTGTAGAAAGTTCTAGGTGGCAGCTGTGTAAGATCCTCTCCTCAGAGACTAGTATTCTGGGAATTGCTCTTTATGACATCTCCCTACAGAGGTCACAAGGGAAGATGGATGACTCTATCTAGGCAGTAAGTATTTATGGGTTCCTGGGAATTTGGGTATTTACTCAAACCAGTTCCCAGTGTGATGGCAGCTCAAGGCTGCAAGGATTTTGGTATGACATTGGAACTTGGAGCATTTCCACCAGCCCTGTGGCAGTTGTGTAGACTTAGGAATTGGGTATTGGGGTTAAAGTGTACCACTAGAGTCTTGTGAGGAGTGTCTGGGGCCTGATAGTAGTCCTGGAACCACAGGGACAGAACCTAAGGCTCCATCTTGAGGGTCTCTGCAGCAGGACTGGAAAGGAACCAGAGACAGGGATTGTGAGTAGGACTTCAGAGCCAGAATCAGGACCTGGCAGAGAGCAACCTGCCCTGACTAGGAGGGCATAGTTAGGATCAAGTGGGTGTGGTTGGCTGTTCCAAAGGCTTGGCCCAAGGACTGTAGAGTTCTGTCCATTCCCACAGGACTTGTTAAAGCAGTTACCTAAAGCTTTCTAACATGAAGCCTATAGTGCTCCAGTCTATTCCCATGCTCATATCTTAATGTGCTGGAGGAGAGGGGCAGTTACTGCTGCAAAACTGACTCCTGCCCTAACCCTGTACAATGTACCTAATAGCACAAGACAGTGTCAGATGCAGAAACCCAGGATTGGTTCCTTTCCATATCCTTACTTTGCCTGCTGTTTGGTACAATTCATCTACACATACTTTAGACAAGTTTCCAATACATCTAGAGAGAAACCTGTAATGGTATGGGGAGCCCTCTCACAAGTCAGCCACGGTACCTATGGGGTGAGCACAGCACCACAGTGTTCTATCTTTCTAATCTATCTCACATGTTAATCTCCCCACAGGTATCCTCAATCTTGTCCAATGTATTTCTCCTTCACTCTGTGTGTCCAACATCACTTGTCTGTGATTTCACAATGTTTTATATTACTTTTTTTTTACAAGAAGAGCTATCTATAAGTAATCATCTGCATGCAATTTACACTGTTTTCCTGCAGAACAGTGTGCTTACAGGCTACTTCTACTTTGCCATATTCCTCTGTGTAGTAGTATGCCTTTTTGACTTTGGATCAGGCAATGAATTTTTAGGTATTATATGCAAGCAACAAAGACTTTGGCAAAATTTTGAACAATTTTGTGCTTTAAATGACACCATCAAGAAAGTGAAAAGATAATCCACATAATAAAAGAAAATGCTTTCAAATTATATATCTGAAAATAGTTTCATGTTCAGAATATTTTAAAAAACTGTCATCACTCAAAAATAAAAAGTCAACCCTATTAAAACTGAGGAAAGAGACTGAGTACGGTGGTCCACACTTATAATCTTAATTCTATGGGAAGTCAAACAAAATGAAAACTTGAGATCAGGAATTGCAAACCACCTTGAGAAACATTGTTGGATCAAATTTCTATAAAAAGGGGGAAAATATTAACTGGGTATGGTGGTATCTGTCTATATCGCCAGATACTTGAAAGAGTGAAGTAGGAGAATATTTTTAGCCCATGAGTTCAAGGTTATAGTGAGCTATTACTGTACCTCAGCAGTCCAGCCTGGGTGGTAGAGTGAAACAATACCCCTACAAAAGTAAAAATAAAATAAAATTTAAGAAATGATCAAAGATGCTTAATAATTATTTTTCCAGATACACATGGAACATGGAAAAAACTGCAACATCACTAGTGATTAGAAAAATACATATCAAAAGTTCAATAAGATGTTATTTCAAACCCACTAGTATAGCCATAATTAAAAAGAACGATAATCAAAAACGGTAGTATGAATGAGAGGAAACTATAATTTTTATACACTGCTGGTAGGAATGTAAAATAATACAACTGTTTTGGAAAACATCATAGCATTTCCTCAAATGGTTAAAAAATACTCACTGTATGATCTAGCCATTCCATTTCACTCCTAGAAGAACAAAAACATATGTCCACAAGTTCATAGCAGCATTGTTTATGATAACCAAAAATGTCAATCAACAGATGAATGAATCAATAAAATATGTTACATCCATACATTAGAATATTACTCTTAAAAATGAAATGATTTTCTCTACAATCCTGCTTTCATATGAGAGATGAATCACAACTATAGTGCAGGATGAAGGAGGGAATGGGAGGGGGATGGTTCAATAGAGGGAGGGTTAATGGTGGGACCACACCTATGGAGCATATTGCAAGGGTACAAGTCAAATCCATCATGTATTGAATACAAATGTCCTAACACTGTGATTAAGTAAAGTGAAGGCTATGTTAATTAGGATGTAAGCACTCCAATGTGTACAAAAAACCAACTCATTGAATCCTACAATGGCATAAATTTATTCATGATCTATGTATATAAGACTTAATAAAAAAAATAGAAGAAATAAAAAAAAATGAAATTATCCTGCATGCTACCACATAGGTGAAACTTGAAAAGAATCTAGCAGACCAGAAATTACAGTGGTTATCTAGATCTACAGTGGAACAGTGAGAATGGAAGATGATCACTAGTAGATACAACTTTAAAATTTATAATTTAATGTCCTTTAATATATCCATTATAATGTCCAACCACCACCACTATGTAACTCCTGGACATATCCATCACTCAATTTTATATAGTACAATTCAGGTATTAGTAAACTCATGTGGTATGTTACATGTGGCACAAGATGTGAACTTCTCAGGTACAGGAAGATCACATGAAAAATTATGATAGTTTAAGTTTAGTTTTTCATTTGTAACACAGATGTCTATGAAAACATGAGAGAATGGCAAGCATCATTTAATTTTTATAACTTATTTATTAACTGTGATGGATTTGTGGGAAAAAAAATCTATGGTTCTTTTACAGCTAACAGTTTGAGAAGGTAAGACCTATAGGGTAGTGTTGCAGAAGCTCTGAGGGAATACAAAGGTGAACAAGACACAGCCCTTGATTTCAAATGCTTCCAACTCAGCTATTCTTTATCTGAGCAAGTAACTTAAATGGTCTTAATTTCCTCAATTGTAAAATGGTAGTTACTACCTGTTGGATTGGAATTTGGTGAAACATATGCAAGATCATGTATTTAATAAATAAACACTAAATAAACATTAGTCTGCTACTCAAACACCTCATATTATAATGGGGAAAACTTCTTGAACACAAATTATTATAAGTTCACATAAATAATTCAAATTAGGGATATCATTTCTGGTGGAAGAAATTAGGAAAAGTATCATAGAATAAAAGAGGTGAGTTTTGAACATTCAATGGAATTTTAACAAGTTGAAAACTGTGCACTTTTGTGTGTTTGTGTGTGTGTTCATGTATGTCATTTTGGGGGTGGTCATTACATGTGCATATGAAGGTAAGTCATAGACCAAACCACAGAAGTAAGACAGAGTAAGTAATAAAAATTGGACTAATTTTGAGAGTCAAAAAAACATCAGGTGAAACCCCAGGTTTATTACTAATTTACAAGTGATAATAGTAAGTCACATCACATCACACTATACGAAATGACAAGTCACATCATACCTCTAACCATCAAAGACTCAGTTTCCTCATCTTTAGCATGAAGAGATTCAATAGATCAGAGATTTTCTACCAGATTCTGTTCTATGGCAGACATTCAAACTTAGTGAATAGAAACAGTGAAGTTCATTAAGACTATAGCACTTTAATCTAAGCAACATTTATTTGGCATTCTACATCTTTTAAGAGTTTTTGTTGTAGTTACTGTTGCCTTAAACAAATTTTATATATATATATATATATACACACATATATATATATATATATATATATGAGCTAGTGGTTTTATGAGTCTATGGAAAATATTACAAACTTTTTTAAAAAGGTGACCACCATGTAGAGAATATTTTTCTTTTTTTTATTTCTTATATATTTATTTCTTTCTTTCTTTCTTTTCTTTTCTTTTTTTTTTTTTATAGTTTTGGCCAGGGCTGGGATTGAACCCACCACCCATGGCATATGGGGCCAGTACCCTACTCCTTGAGCCACAGGCACCACCCAAGAATATTTTTCAGTATTTTGTAAAATTTTATAGTGAATATTTTGTAAATTAAGGTACATTTAGCTATAATTTCCCATTTTTCTTATGTATGAAAACTTTTGGGACACCTTTCTGTGAGTAAGAGAGTTTTCTTGGCATATATGTTGCTTGTGAAAAAGCAGTACAAATTGGAAAGGTAGGCTGAGACTGGTCACAGAGGACCTTGAAGACCAGACTCATGAGTCTATACATTATTTAGGAGATAGTGAAGAGCTATGAAGATTTTCTGCCATGATAATAGGATGATAGTTGTGATATTTTTTGAGGTAAATTTTTTGGAAAATTCGAGACCTACATGCAACTATAAAAAATAACACAGAATAACAGCCCCCACACCTGAGCTGATGTAGTGTTCCATAACCCAGGGAACTGATGTCTTGGCTAAGCAAAACAATTGTGAACCCTTTTAAGCTTGACCTGGAGTATCACCTGACCTCCTGGGGAACAGGAGACTTCCCAAACATAGCAGCTATGCCACCACACATATAAGCTACCTTGGCTAAGATTAATAACTTCCTGGAGCACAGGTGATGTGGTGCCAAACATTCCAGATAAACAGGGTATAGTCTGAGGTAGACCACCCCACTCTTTGGGCCAAAGAGCAGTATCATTCTTTTTCCCGGAAACTGGACTAGCTACCCAGAGTTTGAACTGCTGAGATGTCTTGCCTTCACAGTAGATAAAGATATGTCTTATCTACTATGTCCCCTTCCCCAACAAAGTCTGCATTTTTTTGTTTTATATATGATAGGTGCTCAATAATTTTAATGAATTGAAATGAGTTGAACCTTGCTGCCATCAAATTAGGATCTTTATACATATCATATATCTGTTTTTATTTCATGATCAGGGAAGTAGATACAAATACAAAATGACTGGAAATATTTGCCTTTAATAAGGGTACTTTTCTTTGTAAAAGTAAAGTAAATGATCACTTCATAGTAATCACTCCATATTTAGATGACACTATTCATGTGGACTGAATTCAAAATGTAAATGTTCTGCATTTCTAAAATGTTTTTTTTTTATTAAATCTATGCTTTTTTCCTAATTTGTATTCAGATCATCTTAAGCTTATTTCTAAAGCAACTTTCATGTCTCTATTTGCCATAGGTATTTTATTTTCTTATCTGTCTAGGGAAAACTGCAACAGATAATCAGCTGAGTTCTAGTTCTGGCTCTGCTGTAAAATGTAGATAATATTACTTGCCTCAGAAGATCTTGCAAGAATCAAGGGCAAGGCTACATTCGAAATAAGTGGTTGTGAAAGAAAACAAAATGAGACATTGAAGTCAGGTATTATTGGATGATTTACTGATCTTCAAGGAAAATATTGGATCATTATAACCCATTAAAAGCTATACTTAGAGTAAGATAAAACAGTTATTTTTCTTTCTTAATTGCAGCATAACATACAGAAAAATCCAGAACAGTTGATATGATTAAGTAATCTTAACAACCAAAAGACAAACAAGAACAAACAATTGCTAAGTGAATAACACGCCAAAAATCAGTCTGGCATGTAAACCTAGATCCAGCTTTATTCCAAATGTTTTACCTTGATCTTTGCATTTCAGCCTAATGATACTTTAAAGTCAGAAACAGAAAGCCAGCAACACTTTTGCTGAAGTTATCCTTGGTTCATTCCCTTGAAAAGATCTCTTGCAGCTATCAGATAACTTATGATTCCCAGGGGGAGAAAATGCTTACTGATTCAAGGAGTCACCATAGAATATGGCAGCTTAACATTGTTTTTCAATAATATAGCCATTTATGAATTAAAAAACAAGGCATTTACATTGTACCTAGAATCACATGATCTTTCAAATAGATGGCCTGCATGTGGATAGGAAAAAAACCTTCAGGATGGTGAACTTAAGATATATCCTAACCAGCCACTCTTCAGCAAAGCCAGAACTAGAACTCAGATGATTATCTGTTGCAGTTTTCCCTAGACTGATAAGAAAATAAAATACCTATGGCAAATAGAGACATGGAAGTTGCTTTAGAAATAAGCTTAAGATGATCTGAGTACAAATTAGGAAAAATTCAGGCAAGCGTATTCCAATTACATCTTACTGGATTTTCCAGTAAAGAATCATTGTTGCAAGGGCCCAGTGAGACAACAACTAACTTTAGGAGTCTGGAACGCAATTCCAATACCCAAGTAAAGGCAAGGAATCTAAGGAGAAGGAAAAAGAAAGAGAAAGAAAGGGAAGGGAATGAAAAAGAAGAAAATACACATGAGGAGGAACCACCACCACCAACAACAAAATACTAGCAACATGAAAACCCAGAACAAATCAACACCCCAAGGTACCATGAGGCAGCTACTACAGAGGATCCCAGCAATAATGAAAGTATGAATGGCAAAAAAAATGAAGGGAATCAAAGAAAAACTGAATAACAATCAAAAGGAAATTCATTAACTGACCCAATAAATAAATGAAAGGTATGAAGAAATTAGAATAGGACATATCAGAGCTAAAGAATTGATGAAGTCATTCAGACAACATAAAGATGCATTAATAAGTATCAATAACAGATTAAACCATGGAGAAGAAAGAATCTCAGAACTGGGAGATGAGGCTTCTTTGATAACTTAGGCATTTACAAAGGCAGAAGAAAAGAGTTAAAGCTGAGCAATATCTTAGAGAATAATGGGACTTCCCCAGGTTACAACCATAGGAATTATAGGTATCCATGAAAGAGAAGATTAACCCAAAACCATGAAAGCCCTACTGGAGGATATCATTGTACCATTAATGAAAATTTCCCAAGCATCAACCAAAGTTCTGACACTTTCCTTTTAGATGGATATTGAACACTGGTTTTTCTCAATACAAACAGAGCATCTTCTGGATACATTATAATGAAACTGGTCAAGGTCAAAATAAAAGAGAAAATTCTACAAGCATTCAGGAGTAAGCACCAGTTTCCAACGGGGGAAGATACAGCAGGACAACAGTAGACTTTTCAGCTGAAACTTTTCAAGCCAGAAGAGGGTGATTACCTACTTCTAACCTTCTTAAAAAACTTCAGCCTATGATTCTGTATCCTGCTAAATTACGTTACATACTCAATGGAGAAATAATTTACTGACATGAAAACACTAAGAAAATTCACCACCAGAAGATCAATTCTGAAGGAGGTACTCAGATCCATTTTTCACACTAACCATCAGAATGGACCACCAGGAAAATAGACACCCAGAAACTAAAAGGGAAAACTTAGCCTTCACACTGGTGCAAGGGATAAATGTAAGCAATAAACCTTCACAAAATAAGATGAACAGAACTCCACCACAGTTATCAATTCTCTTGGTAAATGCAAATGGCTTAAATTCCCCAATGAAGAGGCAAAGCTTGGATGAATGGATAAGAAAATACAAGTCAACTATATTCTGACTTCAGGAATCACATCTAACCTCCAAGGACAAAACAGGACTCAGAGTTAATGGTTGGAGAACAATATTTCAGGCAAATGGAAATCAGAAGAAAGGAGAGGTCATAATTTTATTTTCAGATTCAAGTGGGCTAAAATCAACAAAAATAAAGAAAGACAAATATTGTCACTATATATTGGTCATGGGAGAAATAAAATTACAGAACATTTTAATTCCAACTCTATATATACCTAACTTAAATGCTCCCAGATTTAGAAAACAAACCCTAAATGGTGTTGTACCATTTGTAGGAATCATACTGTAGGAATAATATGATATCCTACAACATTATAAGAGGAAGGGAATTTAGAAACCTTCTGATATAACTGGAAAGGCTCTCTAAACATAAATTAAACAAAGAAACAAGGGACTTAAATAAGACTCTATAACAATTGGTCTTAATAGATATACATAGAATATACCATCCCAAAGCTAACAAATATATGTTCTTGTTGTCAGCTCATACATCATACTCAATAATTGATCATATCTTGGGGCACAAATCAAATTTCAACAAACTTAAAAGAATTACAGTTATATCTTCTATCTTTTCAGACCACAAGGGAATAAAGGTGAAATTCAACTGAAACAAATACCTTCATCACTACACAAAGTCATGGAAATCATACAACTTTATGCAGAATGAAGTGGGGACAAGGGGAAAAAATGAAGGAAATCATTAGATTCCTGAGACACAATGAAAATAAAACCACAAACTACCAAAATTTGTGAAATATTTCAAAAGCAGCCCTAAGAGGAAAAACTATCACATTAGATGCCCATATCCAGAAAACAGAAAGAATGCACATCAGAAACCTAATGAATAATTTCAAGCAAGTATATAAAGAAGAAAAATCTAATCCCAAACCTAGGAGAAGAAAATAAATAAATAAATTAAATCATAAGTAAATTAAATTGAAAAGAAGCATTCAGAAAATTAACAAAGAAAAAGTTGTTTTCTTAAAAAGATAAATAAAAATGATGAACTTGTGGCTAGATTAACTAGAAATATAAAAGTAAGATCTCTAATAACCTCAATAATAAACAAAAAGGGGAAATAACAATGGATACCACAGATATACAAGAAATCATCTCTATACAAAGAAAATCAATGATGTAGAGGAAAAGGATCAATACCTCTATCACATAACCTCTCTCCACTTAACCAGAAAGAAATATATCTCTTAATAAAGTTTTTTTTTTTTTTTTTTTTTTTTTTAGACAGAGTCTCCCTTTGTCACCCTGGGTAGAGTGCCTATGTATAAATTGCTTAAGCAATTCTCTTGCCTCAACCTCCCAAGTAACTTGGACTACAGGCATCTGCCACAACAATGGCTAATTTTTATTTATTTATTTATTTATTTTTCTTTTAGAGATAGGACTCACTCTGGCTCAGGATATTCTTTAATCTGTGAGCTTAGGCAATCCACCCACCTCAGCCTTCAAAGTGCTAGGATTACAGGTATGAGCCACTGTTCCCAACAAGAAATATGTCTCTTGGGCAGACCAATATCAAGCCCTAAAATTGAAAAAAGGTCACATCAAGATAGTCCTAGACCAGAGGGCTTCACACAAGAATTTTATTAAACCTTTAAAGGAAAAGTTGTACCTACACTTCAGAACTTATTCCAAAATTTTGAGAAGGAAGGAACCTCCCCAACACACAACACACTCTGTAAAGCAAACATCACCTTAATAACAAAATTTATAAAGGATCCAACAAAAAAAGGAAAACTACAGATCAATGTCATAAATGAATATCAATGCAAAAACACTAACTAAAATCCTGGCAAACAGAATATATCTAGCCTTTAAAAAAGTCAAACATCATGATAAAGTAAGCTTTATCCCAGGAATGCAAGATTGCTATAATGTATGCAAATCCATAAATGTAATTTACAAGATAATACAAGCAAATCAAAGACCATATGATCCTCTCAATTGAAGCAAAAATAGCATTTAACCAAATTCAGCACCTTTTCTGTTAATAATGCATAATGAAACAGGCATAGATAGGACATTTCTTATTCTGATAGAGGGCACCTATCTAAACCCACAGCTGATATTACACTGAATGGTTTAAAAATGAAATTCTTTCCACTTAGAACTAGAACAGGGCAAGGATGACCACTATTTCCACTACTGTTTAACATAGTGTTGGAAGTTCTAGCTATTAAAATCATTGAAGAGAAGGATACCAAGGGTATTCTTTTTCATGAATACTTGTAATTTGGATGTTTTTTTTTCACTTTAGACCAAAATTTATTTTTCTTTTATGTCTATGTTTTAATATTTTTTTGATTCTTGGTACAGTATTCAAGTCATAAATTTTTAAAATATTTTGTTGTGGGTTTCCTATAATTATGTTCAAAATATGGATAATTGTTCAATAAATTCTTTATTTTTATGATTATTAAATGATAGCTATGTACATTAATGCAATTATGGAGTATAGTGTGGTGTTCTTACATACAATTTGAAATATTTTCATCAAACTGGTTAACATAGCCTTTATGTCATTTTCCTAGTTATTGTGTTAAGACATTTATATTCCACTTTTAGAAAGATTCACTTGTACCCTTGTAAGATAAATCATAAAGGCAATCCCACCAATCACTCTCCCTCCACCCATTCACCCCTTCCCCTCCCCCTCCCCCTCCCCATATTCGTAGGCTATAAGTAGGTTATAGCTTTCCTATGAAAGCTATAAATTAGTTTCATACTATAGCTGTGTACATTGTATACTATTTATTCCATTCTTGTGATACTTTGCTAAGAAGAACATTTTCCAGCTCCATCCATGTAAACATGAAGAAGGTAAAGTCTCCAACTTTCTTTATGGCTGCATAGTATTCCATGGTGTACATATACCACAGTTTACTGATGCATTCATGGATCGATGGGAAGTTAGAGAACTAAAAATAGACCTGCCATTTGATCCTGCAATTCATTTATTAGGTATATATCTAGAACACCAAAAACCACATTACAATAAAGATATTTATATCAGAATGTTTAATGAAGCCCAATTCATAATAGCCAGGTCACGGATGAACCCCAAGATATTTATTTTCTTAGAGGTTCATAATTCTCTTTATAGAGATATTTCATATCCTTTGTTAGGTAAACTCCCAAATGTATCATCTTCTTTGGCACTACTGTGAACAGAATGGAGTCCTTGACTGCTATTTTAGTTTGTCTGCTGTTGGTATATATAAAGGCTACAGATTTATAAGTGTTAATTTTGTATCCTGAGACACTGCTATATTCCTTGATCACTTCTAAGAGTTTTGTAATTGAATCCCTGGTGTTTTACAGATACACAATCATATCATCTGTGAAAAGTGAAAGTTTAATGTCTTCTGACGCTATATGGATACACTTCATTGCCTTTTCTTCCCTAATTGCGATGGCTAAAACTTCCATTACAATGTTAAAGAGCAATGGAGACAATGGGGAACCTTGCCTCATTCCTGATCTGAGTGGAAATGATTTCAACTTAACTCCATTCAATACAATATTGGCTGTGAGTTTCCTGTAGATGGCCTCTATTAGTTTAAGAAATTTCCCTTCTATACCAATTTT
>NW_003852570.1:963329-985872 GCF_000181295.1 Otolemur garnettii
GTGTTGCTGGATTCTGTTGGTTAGGATCTTATTGAGTATTTTCACATCAATATTCATTAGTGATATTGGTCAATAATTTTCTTTTCTTGTTGAGTCTTTTCCTGGTTTGGGTATCAAGGTGATGTTCTCTTCATAGAATGTGTTGGGTAGTATTCCGTCTTTTTCTATATTTTGGAAAAAGTTGAGTAGTAGAGGTTCTACTTCCTCTTTGAAGGTTTGGTAGAATTCTGACATAAAGCCACTTGGTCCCAGGCTTTTACTTTTAGGGAGATTTTGTATAGTTGATGCTATTTCAGAACTTGTTATAGGCCTGTTCAACATTTCCACTTCATTCTGGCTAAGTCTTGGGAGGTGGTGTGCTTCCAAGTATTGGTTGATTCCCTTCAAATTTTCATATTTCTGGGAATAAATTTTCTTGTAATATTCATTAAGGAATTTTTGAATTTCTAAGAAGTGTATTGTTATTTCCTCTTTACCATTTCTGATTGATGAAATTAGATATTTTACTCAATTTTCCTTGGTTAGGTTGGCCAAAGGTTTATCTATTTTATTGACCTTTTCAAAAAACCAACTTTTTGATTTATTGATATGTTGTATTATTCTTTTGTTCTCAATTTCATTTAATTTTGCTCTCATTTTGGTTATTTCTTTTGTTCTGCTAGATTTGGAATTGGAATGTTCTTCCTTTTCCAGTTGCTTGAGATGTCCCATTAAGTTGTTAACTTCCTCTCTTTCCATTCTCTTGAGGAAGGCTTGCAATGCTATAAATTTCCCTCTTAGGACTGCCTTTGCAGTATGCCAGAGGTTCAGATAACTTGTGTCTTTATTATCATTTTGTTCTAAAAATTTGATAATTTCCTTCTTGATCTCATCCCTAACCCATCTATCATTCAGCATGAGGTTATTTAGCTTCCATGTTTTTGTATGAGTCTGCAGATTCCTGTTGTTACTGAGTTCAACTTTTAACCATGATGGATCAAGAAGATGCATGGAATAATTTCTATTCTTTTAAATTTACTGAGCTTAGACTAATGACCTAAGATGTTGTCTATTTTAGAGTATGTTCCATGGACTGATGAGAAAAATGTGTATTCAGTTTTGTTAGGATGAAATGTTCAGTAGATGTCTGTTAGATCCAAAAGTTGAATAGTTAAATTTAAATATAAAATTTATTTGCGAAGCTTCTTATTGGAGGATCTTTCCAACACTGCCAAAGGAGTGTTAAAATCTCCAACTATGATGGAGCAGGGGAGATCAAGTTTCTCCTGCCTGTTAGAGTATCTCTTATAAATTGAGGTGCATTATGGTTGGGTGCATATATATTGATAATTGAGATCTCATCATATTGAGTATTACTTTAACAAATATAAAATGGCCATCCTTGTCCTTGCTTACTTTTGTTGTTTTAAACCCTATTGTATCTGCGAATAAAATTGCAACACCTGTTTTTTCTGCTTTCCATTTGCCTGGAATATAGATGACCATCCCTTCACTCCGATTCTATTTTCATCTTTTAAAGTAAGATGCTATTCTTGAATATAGCAGATGTCTGGTCTGAGTTTCTGTATCCAATCAGCCATTCTGTGCCTCTATAGAGGATAATTTAAGCCATTCACATTGATCTAAATTATTGATAAGCCTGGTAAAATTTTGCATATCAAATTGATTGAAATTCCAGTAGACATTTTTAATCCTTTTGCTACTGTGGAAATTGGAATTTGATCAAAAATTTCTGAGTGAGTTTACTTTTGTGGTGGAGGATTGCTCTGGTCATTATGGAGGATAGGTTTGAGTATTTCCTGGAGAGCTGGTTTAGTTATGGAAAATTTCTTCAACATGTGAATGTCATTAAAGTATTTAATCTCGCCAGCATAGATGAAACTCAATTTAGCTGGATACGGGATCCTGGGCTGAAAGTTCTTTTGTTTTAGGAGATTAAAAGTCGATGACCATCCTCTTCTAGCCTGAAAGGATTCAGCTGATAGATATGCAGCCATTTTAGTACTCTTCCCCTTGTAGGTTATGGTTTTCTTATGTCTAACTCCTTTCAGAATTTTGTCTTACATTTTAACTGTGGTGAAGTTAATTATGATGTGCCTGGGGGATGTCTTATTTGGGTTGAGACGTGCTGGGTTTCTGAAACTATCTGCTATCTGAGTTTCAGAATCTCTTGGCATGCCTGGAAAGTTCTCTTTCCTAATTTCATGAAGAAGAGCCTCTGTGTTTTGTGAAGCAACTTCATTGCCTTTAGGGATTCCCATAAGGTGAATATTAGTTTTCTTCAAATTATCCCAGAGGTCTCTCAGAGAAAGATCCATTTTTGCTCTCTATTTCTCTTCATTTTTGAGTGCTTGGGCCATTCAAAAGATTTGTCTTCAATGTCAGAGTTCCTTTCTTCTGCCTGTTCCACTCTGTTACCAAGGGATTCTACCATTTTTTTTTTCTTTTCAGATCTTTGAGGCCTGCAAATTCTCACCTAAATGTTTCAAAATCTTTGGTCATTTTATCTTTGAAATTGTTGAATTCTTGAGACATCTTATGAATAATTTCTTGAAATTCTAATTCCCTCCTTTCTTCCATTCTGTTGATCTTATTTGCTATTCAAATTCTGAACTCGATTTCTGACATCTCAATCATCTGTTTATGGATGAGGTCTTCAATTGCATCTGCCCCATTTTTCCTTGGGGGAGTAGATCTACTCTGGTTATTCATGTTGCCTGAGTTTTTCCACTGATTCTGCTCCATGTTGAATTGACCCTGTTTGGAATCTGTCCCTGAACTGTTCCTCCAGTGGCTGCCACCGGAAAAGATGCCAGCTTCCTCTGGATGTCCAGGAAGGTAGGGCATGTCTGTTCAGAAAAGCCTCATGGGTGTAAGCCTTATTGTTCCTGCTGCTGCAGCTGTTGCTTTTCACCTTGGAGTTCCATTGTACTAGTATGGTTCCTTCTCAACTGACCATCCTATCGCAGTTCTTAGGTAGTCCATGTATGGCGAAGGTGATGGGTGCGGTGGGGAATTTGCCTGCCACCAGAGGAGTGTGGGGCTCAAGCAAGCAGTGGGTGGGTCTCTGGCCACCCAGTGCCCAGAGAGGGTGGTGGGAGCAACAGGGATTCCGCCTTCCTCTGGGGGAGAATGGGGCTCAAGGAAGCAAGCAGCAAATCTCTGCCCACCCAGTACCCAGAGACAGTGGCTGGAGCAGCAGGGACTCTGCCTGCCACTGGGGAAGTGCAGGGCTCAAGCAAGCAGGCAGCAGGTCTCTGGTTGCCCAACACCTGGTGAGGGTGGAAGGAGCAGCGGGGAATATGCCTGCCACCAGGGCAGTGCAGGGCTCAAGCAAGCAAGCAGCAGGTCTCTGGCCACTTGGTGCCTGGAGAGGGTGGTGGTAGCAGTGGGGAATCCACCTGTCACCAGGGAGTGCAGGGCTCAAGCAAGCAAGCAGCAGGTCTCTGACCACCCACTGCCCGGAGAGGGTGGTGGGAGCAGAGGGGAATCTGCCTGCCACCAGCAGAGCACAAAAGAGCCCAAAGCCTCCAAGGCCACCACCAATGCCGGCAGACTCAGCACAGAGCACAAAAGTGCCCTCAGCCTCCATGGCCATCACCAATGCCGGCAGAATCAGTGTGGGCCCTCAGCCTCTGCAAAGAGCACAAAAGAGCTCTCGCACTTCGTGAGGGGGGACTGGCCATGGCCTATGCCCACAGACTCAGCTCAGAGTCCAAAAAACCTTTCCATCTCCATAGGGGAGGGTTTGGTTGCTGCTGTCACTGGCTGCTTCATCGTGGTGCCATAAAGACTTTTCTAAAATTACAAAATATATGTGTATCCTAAATGGGTCCTTTCCCATCACTTTTCTGTCCGGCTGCCTAGACCCCTGACTCACCAAATGGGGTCCAAATGGCTTCCCTTTCTGGTCACCGAATTCTGCACAGGAGTCCACACCTCACCACACTCTCTGCAAAACACCCAAACTCCCCAATAATTCGAAACAGCAGTCCTCCATGGGGGGAGGGATTGGTTTCTGCCATCTCAGGCCACCAGCAGCAGGTGGTCAGCCATTGGCTGCCACAGCTGGTGCTGCTTCAGCTGCGGCACTGAGTTTTCTCTAGAAGATACCGTGGTTTGGGGTCATAATTCCAATCCAGCAATCTGTCTCCTTGCTGCACAGCTTACATTGCTTGTCTGTGCCAACACTAGATGCAGGGAAGGATCCAGCACCCCCACTGTCACCTCAAACCATGAGGAGAGTTGATTGAGATGCATCCCCTCTGCCATCTTGCTCTTCCTCTGTGATTTGGATCTTTGTGTGTTTGAAGTATTACCTTATGTCACTCAGATATATCTCTATTTTTACTATCTTCTCTCCTGCCACTTTGAATTGTTGGGATAGTTCAAAGATCTTGTCTTCAATTTCTGAATTTATTCCTTCTCTATGTTCTATTGTATTGCTATGACTCACTATTGTACTTTTATTTTCTTGAATGCTTGTTCAATTCCTTAATCTCTTCTATATTACTCCTAATTATGTATATGTCCATCTCCTTGGCAACTTTATCTTTTATTTCACTAATTTCTTAAGACTGTTTTTGAACTTCCCTTTGGATTTCTTTTTCCATCTTCTCCTCTATTCCATTCATTGTGTTAGCCATCCATACTCTAAATTTTATTTTTGACATTACAACAATTTCTCTATCAGCAGTATTTTCACTATATCTCTTTTGCAATTTCTTGGGGGGATTGATATGAAGATTTTTCATGTTTCCTCTATTCTTCTTCTGATTCCTGCTCATGTATAATTTCAGTTTATTTATATATTTATTATACCTTTTAAAGCTATAATCCAGGTTGTTCCTAAATATTTATTGAAAGATAATCTAATTTTGCTCTCTTAGGCAGCATCACAGAGAACTATTTTGAAACTAAAACTGGTGCTCAGAAATCAGATGCAGAGCCCCCATGATATGGAACTCACCATCCTTTGACCACTGTTCAAATGAGCTGCAGATTATACATGTGGCCCTTTTTGCATACAGCCTCACAGAGCTCCTTTTCAGGGATGCAGATTGTCGGAGTCCCTGTGGGTGGGCCTTAATTTCTCCTAGTTGTGTGGATTGAGGCTGGTGGCTGCACCTCCAGGTTTTGTTTCTAGGCTGGGGGAAGTTCCTGTCTTTAGAGCAAATAGTCTTAATACACATATAGAGAACATTCTATCCCAATAAAATTGAGTACAATTTCTACTTATCCACTCACTGATAAAACTGCAAAATTGATCATATCTTAGGGCACAAGTCAAAACTCAATACATTTAAAAGAATACAAATCATACCTATGTCTTTTTGGACCATCACAGAATAAAACTAGAACTCAACTCCAACAAAAATCTTCATTGTCACATACTTTTGTGGAAACTAAACAACTTTATGGTGAATGACTACTGGGTCAAGGAGGAGATAAAGAAGAAAATATTTACATTTTTTCAAATAAAATGGTAATAAAACCAAAAGTTATCCAAACATGTGAGATATTGCCATGGTGGTCCAAAGAGGGAAACTTATAATGTTAAATGGCAAATTCACAATACAGAAAGAGTACAAATTAATAACTAAATAAACCATTTCAATGAGCTAGAAAAGGAAGAGTAATCTAAGCCAAAACCTAGTAGAAGAATATAAATAACTAAAATTTTATCAGAATTAAATGAAATTGAGAACATAAAAACCATTCAAAAGACCATGTAATAAGAAGTTGATTATTTGAAAAGATTTATGTCATTGATAAACCCTTGGCCAGATTAACTAGGAGCAGAAAGTGAGATCTCTAATACTCTAATAACCTCAATCAAAAATGAAAATGGGGAAATAGTAACAGATACCACAGAAATACAAAATATTATCATGGAGTACAAAGCAAACAAATAAACAAAAAAACCTATGCCCAGAAATTTGAAAACATGGAGAAAATTTAGCAATTACTGAAATCTCACAACCTCCAAAAACTCATCCTGAAAGAATAAAAAATTTTGACCAGAAAATGTCAAACACCAAATTTGCATCACCAATACAATATCTTCCAGAAACAAAAAGCCTAGGACCAGGTGGTTTCACAACAGAGTTCTACCAAACCTTTAAAGAGGACCTCATACCTATGCTGCAGAATATCTTCCAAAATATTCAAAAGGAACCTTCCACAACACACTCTATGAAGTAAACACTACCCAGACACCAATACTGAAATCATTAATGAATATCAATGCAAATATGTTCAATAAAATTTTTGCAAACAGAATACAACTACACTTTACATATATATACATATATTTGTATATATATTATAGATATGTCTATAATATAGATAGATATATAGATACATATAGATTTTATTTGTGCCCTAAGATATGATGTTCCCAAATGTGTATAGAGAATGTTCTCCATATGTGTATATGTATATATATACACACACACATATAATTACCAGGTGAGCTTTATCTTAGGGATACAATGTTGATTCAACATACATAAATTCATGAATGTAATTCACCACATAAATAAAATCAAAGACCATGCGATCCTCTCAAGGGTCACAGAAAAAGCACTCAACAAAATCCAGCATCTTTTTCTGACATGAAAACTTAAGAAAATAGACAAAGATGGACTTTTTTTTTTCTTTTGAGACAGAGTCTCACTATTTTGCCCTAGGTAGAGAGCTGTGACATCACAGCTCATAGCAACCTCAAACTCTTGGGCTTAAGCGATACTCTTGCTGCAGCCTCTGAAGTACCTGGGACTGCAGACGCTGGCCACAATACCCGGCTGTTTTTTTTTTCTTGTTGTTGTTATACCTGTAATTGTTGTTTGACAAGCTGGGGCTGACTTTGAACCGTCCAGGCCCCGTGTATGTGGCCGGGTCCCTAACCACTGAACTATAGGCGCCAAGCTGAGATAGAACATTTCTTAAACTGAAAGAAGCCTCCTATAACAAATCCTTAGCCAATATTGTACTGAATTGAGTATAACTGAAAGCATTTGTACTTAGAACTGGAAGAAAACAAAGATATCCACTATCACCACTACTATTTAATATAGCGTTGAGAATTCTAGCCAATATAATCAGTCAAGATATGTATATCATAAGTATTCAAATGGGGACAAAAGTCATAAATTCTTGCTTTTGTTAACAATAAAATATTTTGCTTAAAAAATCCCAGGGATTCAACCACAAAGTTCCTGAAAGTGGCCAAGGAATACAGTAATGTCTTGGGATGAAGATCAAGATCAATGTACACACTTTAGTAGCCTTCATATACTTCAATGACATTCTAGCTTAGAATCAAATTGAAGACATAATAACCTTCACAGTATCTTCAAAGAAAATGAAATATCTGGAAATACACATAACAAAGGATGTGAATACCCCATGACAGTATTAATGTACATAGCTATACTTTAATTTAAAAAAAAAAGTATGTGAAAAATCTTTACAGAGAGAACTATGAAACCCTGAGGAACATAAATAGTAGAAGATATTAATAAAGAGAAGAACATAACATGCTAACAGCTGAAAAGAATCAACATTGTTAAATGTCTATACTACCCAGCATAATCTACACATTTAATGCAATCTCCATCAAAGTAGCAATCTCATACTCTGAAAAACTTGAAAAACTTGTATATTGTTTCATATGGAATCAGTGGATAAACCCAATAGCCAATGTAATTTTATCAAATAAAAATACATTTAAAGGCATCAGGTTACCATACTTTAGATTATCCTACAGGTCTACAGTGATCAAACAGAGTGGTACTGGCACAAAAATTAGAGAGATTAGATCTGTGAAATAGAAAAGAAAACATAGGGATGAAACCAGCTACGCATCACCATCTGATCTCTGATAAAGCATAATAAGAGGAAAAAGCAACAAACATACACTGGGGGAAAAATCATTATTTTTTTCATTAGATCATAACCGTGTACAGAATCCTTATTTAAATGATGGTACTTGGAGAACTGGTTTGCCACATGTACAAGACTGAAACTAATTCCACAACTGTCATGACTTACAAAAACTGACTCTTACTGGCAAAGGAGTTAAATTTAAGACAAAGAACAATATTAATTCTAGAAGAATGTGAGAAAAATGTTTACAACATTGGTCTGGGAAAAGATTTTGTGAAGAAGATCCAACCCCTCTGGCAATTTCAGCAACATAAAAAATAAGTGAATGTGACATGATGAAACTAAAAAGCTTCTGCAAAGCTAAGGGTACAACACATAATGCACAGAGACAAATATCAGAATGGGAGAATATATTTGAATGCTACAAATCAGACAAAGGGCTGATAACTATAATCTACAGAGTACTCAAACTAATCAACAAAAATAAACAATTCCATTTATAAGAGAGGAGAAGACAAACAAGTTGCCAACAAATAAATGCAAAAAATGCTCATTGTCCCTAATTATCAGGGAAATGGATAGGAAAACCACCCTTAGATATCATTTAACCCTTGAGGAGACTAGCCCACATCACAAAATTCTAAAGCTATAGATGCTTGGATAGATTTGGAAATAAAGGAACACTTCTATGGGGCTGGTGGGAATGCAAACTAATACAACATCTATGTAAAGAATTATGTAGAATCCTCAACCTAAAAGAACTTCCATTTGATTCTACAATCCCATTACTAAGTATCTTACCAGAAGAAAAAACTCATTCTACCATAAGGATATTTGTGGTATAATATTCATTGCAGATCAATTCACAATCACCAAGATATGGATTCAACACAAATGCCCATCATCTTATGAATAGATTAATAAAATTTTATATGCATATATATATTCCATTATATATATATATTTCATAGTGTATATGTATATTCTGTAATGTTTGTGTGTATATAATAATTAACCATAAAAGGAATAGTAACAAAAATTGAATCCTACTGAATAAAAGACTTAAACTTAAGACATGAAACTATAAAGATTCTTGGAGAGAGTGCAGGAGAAACACTTGAAGAAATTGGCCTGGGAGAATACTTTATGAGGAGGGGTCCCTGGGCAATTGAAACAATACCGAAAATACATTACTAGGATCTGATCAAACTACAAAGCTTCTGCACTGCCAAGAACACAGTATGTAAAGCAAGCAGACAGCCCTCAGAATGGGAGAGGATATTTGCAGGTTATGTTTCTGACAAAGGTTTGATAATCAGAATCCACAGAGAACTCAAACTTATTAATAAGAAAATAACAAGTGATCCCACTTCATTGTGGGCAAGAGACTTGAACAGAAGCTTCTCTGAGGAAGCCAGGCACATGGTATATGGACACATGAAAAAATGCTCATCATCTTTAATCATCAGAGAAATGCAAATCAAAACGACTTTGAGATATCATCTAACTCCAGTAAGAGTAGCCCAAATCAAAAAATCCCAAAACTACAGCTGTTGGCATGGATGTGGAGAAAAGGGAACATTTCTGCACTGCTGGTATGAATGGAATAGAACTGCTCATTCTGAAAATGAGAGTTTTACATTTGTCTCTTTCCCTTTGTTAACAACTGGCCTGCTTGAATGCTGTAGTTGGCATGGCTTAAGAAACAGAACACAAGAAAAGGCCAAAGTCTTGGCTGGAACCTATGGCTGGGGGAATTCTTGGGGATCTCAATCGGAAATGCCTTTTACTGGATAAGGAGTCATTATTACAAGTACAGATCCCACACCAACCCTATGCTCCATCATTCTTTTATTCACCAATCACTGGACTGAAGAGTTTTTTCTTAAAGAGAATTATCCAGGGAAAGCAGTTTCACGGGCATGAAATAGACGCTTATGGGCCACTTGATAATGGAAAAAGTTTGTTTCCTCACCAGTTAATCCACAGAGAAAGTGTGTGCTTGTCTTTCTTTCAGGACTGATTGTTATTCCCTTACAATTCTAATGAGGAGTAGGAAAAAAACACTCCAAACTTGGAGGAGTGTTTCAATTATGAGCAGCCCATGTTTACTCATAGCTGTTTAAACCAATTACAACAACAATACTGATAATAATAAGTTGAAAGCAAAGGAAAGGCAAAAATGAAAGATACCGTAAGTACATTCCTATTATACTGTGAAAATCTTAAGCCTTCTACCACCACAAAAATAAAATAAAATTCAATACCATGTTCATTTATTTAAGCCAGTGAAGTGCCCCTAAGATGGAGAGGTACTAGGGTCCCAGAGCTCAGTCACTCACCTCTCATGGACTAGGAAATCATGTATGGCAAAAGTAAGGTCTATATTTATCTTAAATAACTGCCTGGCAGGAAAAATAATTACTATGAAATTTTCAGAGGCTTGCTAAAATAAATAAATTAATTAATTAAAAAAATAGTACAGATGCAAACTGTTTATAATAGGGAGTTACAGCCAACTGTATATATTTCCCCCTCAACACACTGCAAATTTTTTCCTACAAGTTGACTACCTTGGTCACTCACAATATATATTTTTTCCTTCACAAATATCTTTTTTTTCACTACCACCCCTATTTTGAGTTTGTTGCAGAAACTTACTTAGGGCTACCTATAACTTCATTGCTAGCCCTTCTCTGTCAACCATCTCCCCTCAATCATCCTCTCCTCTACCTTCACCTACTGCTAACACCACTACAAACAGTAGATCCACTCCCTTCTCTGGAAGGAAACTCTCTGGTCAAGTATAAGGTACATTCTTTCTCTGGGCAGAGCCATGTCCCTGGAGAATCAGGTGATTCTTCGCCTGATTCACACTTTAGTCTGTATAATTTAGCTTCCTCCAAAATAGGAAATGTTCATGTTTGTTTATTCTCCTCTTTTTTTCAGGTCTATTGT
This sequence comes from Otolemur garnettii, assembly GCF_000181295.1. Classification (NCBI taxonomy): domain Eukaryota; kingdom Metazoa; phylum Chordata; class Mammalia; order Primates; family Galagidae; genus Otolemur; species Otolemur garnettii. Next base: position 974,178 of record NW_003852570.1, read on the forward strand.
GGCTGTTCATACTAACAATCAAGGCCAATAATCAAGTCAGTGTGAAGTTGACACTAGCCTTATTATTTATGACTGACTCTAAAAAAACATTTTCTGCTACCTTCTCCTACCTTAACTCATTCTATTCCATTCTGGTCTTATCTCAGGTATGTCTATTTTTGTGAGTTTCTGACATTGGCTGTGTCTTCAGTAGTCATCTTTCACATACTCTAGGCATAGACCAGTCATTGGTACATTGCTAATCCACAAGAGAAAGATAAGATACAATTACCTTCCTACAGAACTTCATAGTATATCTAGGAGCTCAAAGACATAAAATAGTAAGATATAAAAGGTAAATTCTGGAAGAAAAACATTACAGTAGTTGTATGGAGAGTAATTTCTATAATAAATGAGAGTATGAAAATGAAGTTCCATGGATAAGGGCCATCAAGGCTTCCCAGAATAGGTAAATTTGAGCTGAAACTTCTTGGATGATTCAGAATTAAGTAATCCAATAAAGGAAGGGGAGAGCTCTCTAGGTGGCTAAATGACCAAATATAGGAAGTGTGAAGTGAGAGGGAAACTGCTTTGTGAAGAGAAAAGATGAGCAAGAAGTACTCTATTGTAGCAACCCAATGCACTATAGTCATTGAAGAGTCAGCCTATAATCACGTCTTTATATTGTCTGTTTTTATATCAGTTCACTGTCTTTCTTCTCTTTGGATTAATATACCTTAGTCTTCTAATTCATCTGTCTGAAATTATCCCTCAGGGACTCAAGTACCTTTCTTGTTTAACTCACAAATGACTCCTTAGCAAATCTTTTACTATGTCACTGGGTCACATGTCCTTCTAGCATTATCCTTCCTCTTTCCTTCTGAACTTTAGCCTCATTGAACCTCTTTCACCTTTTAGAATGAGCTATGATTCCTCAGATCATGGACATTTCCAACTGCTATTCCCTTCACCTGGAGCACTGTCCCTTTTCTTTAATCTCATCTTCACCTATTTAATTTTTGCTTTTCCTTAAGATTCTATCACAGTAAAAAAAATAAAAAAAAATAAAAAAAAAGATTCTATCACAGTAATCATACTTTCAGGAAACCTTCCTATAACCCCTAGTTTATTATAAGTCTTAGAGCATCATGGATCTTTTTCTTTCACTACATTCATCACAGGTATGATTTTATATACTGTTATATATTGTGTAATTTATTTATCTGATTTATTTGGTTAATGTTAATCTTTCCCAACTGTAAACTCTAAGAAAATAGGGTGTGTATATTCTTAATTCAAAACTGATAGTGGTGTTTACAAATATACCTCTCCATAACCTTATCTCTTGCACAATCAAAGCAATAGCAGGATTTTTGAATTTTTTGACTTCTCAGCTGAAAACGTATGCATGTTCACCCATTTTCAAGTTATGTTAGGCCAAAGTGAATACAGACACATAAAGAAAAACAAGGCCCATGGAGAAGAAAGTACTAAAGATTATCCACTACCATTTCCTTTTTCTTTTCACCTCACTTCTTGATGCAAACCTTCTAGTTTTGTTTGCGCTAATACTTGTAAAATACAAGGGGGGAAATAAAAGTTTTTCCAGAGTGTTCTCCAAACAGCCCCTTTATGGCCACACAACTAAACCCAAACACTCCTTAAAAATGAAGAACAAGTCTTCATTGAGTTGTTGATGTTTGTGCTATTGTGGGGGAGATGAATATGCAGTTTAAAAAGTGCATTCAAAACTACCTGGAGGAGTATACATTTCATTTTTATCTGTTTGAAAAGAACTGAAATATGACTAAATTTCAACTGGGAATTTACACACTTAAATAAGAATGTCCAGATGCTTGGGAATTTCACACTCCATACCCAAATCAATTATTCTTTCTACCAACAATATCAAAGGACTTAGTGAGTTCACATAACATCGCAGCACCTCAACATCATGCTAGTTTCCCTAAAAACAGTATGAATGTAACCAAATGATTTTAACTATGCTTATGTGTTAGAGTCCAGCTAATAGTTACGGTAACTCTCACAGTCTCTAAAAGAGTCTAGTGTCTATATTAAACTTGTCTGTGTTCTAGGGAAGAGGAACCAGTTACTTAACAACTTTGCATTAATTAACAGATGTATGGAAGCCTTTCAGGAAGGAAAAAAAAGTTAAGATTATGAATCCCACAGACTTTTATTTTCTACAGTCTTCTTTTGCTTCAATAGGAGCAGGGGATCACAAGGTCAGGTTCCAAACCAGTTCATTTAGGACACTACATCTCTGAAAGGACAGAATACACTTTTAAACACAGACCTTGGAATATTTTTAAAACATCCTTTACTCTAGAGTACCCTCACTTCCTAGTTTTTTCAAAAATAACTGGGATTTTTTTTAAAATATAAAATAACTCTCTCTTTCTGAGTTTCAAAAATGTATAAAACAAAGGACCCAAGTGGAAGAGACCACAGTTATTTTGGCCAATACTTCTTCAATTTATTTGTATTAGACTTTTAAATTAATTAATTACATTTTTTATTTCAAAGTATTGTGAGGGTACAAATTTTTAGGCTACGCTGTTTTTAATTCTAAAGTAAAGTTCTAGTCATAGTTGAGCCAGTCAATCAGGGATCATGTTGAACACCCTCACATTGTGGACATTAGGTGATATCCTACCAATTGGATTCCCTTCTCATACTAGTCATCCTTCTTCCTCCTCTTCCTCTCTTTCTGCTCTTTCCTACTCTTTGATAAACTATACTTTTTGTTTTATCTTTCTTGTGGGTGTTTAGTTATTTATATATTGGTATCATGTTAGTATTGAGTACATTGGAAATATTTTTCTCCATTCTTGAAATACTTCACTAAGAAGAATGTGTTTCAACTCCATCTAGATAAACACAAAAGATGTAAATTCTCCATATTTTTATGGCTGAATAGTACTCCGTAGTATACATATACCACAGTTTGTATATGTACCCACATTCATGGGTTGATGCGCATTGGGTTGATTCTATGACTTGCCAATTATGAGCTGAGCAACAATAAACATTCTGGTGTAAAAATCCTTGTAGTAAAATTATTTTTATTATTCTGGGTAGATATCTATTAATGGGATTGCAGGATCAAATGGAAGATCGACTTTTAGTTCTTTAAAAATACTCCATATTAAAAAAATAATAATACTTCATATTTCTTTCCATAAAGGCTATATTAGTATTCAATTCCTCCAACAGCGTAAAAGTGTTCCCTTCTCACCACATCCACACCAGAATTTGCAGATTTGGGACTTTGTAATGTGGGCTAATCTTACTGGAGTTAGCTGATATCACAGAGTGGTCTTGCTGTGCATTTCTCTGATGATTAGAGAGGATGAGCATTTTTTCATGTATTTGTTGGCCATTTATCATCTTCAGAGAAACTTATACTCAAGTCTCTTGCCCACTTATAAATAGGGTTATTTTCTCTTTTCTTGTTCATTAATTTGAGTTGTCTGCACATTTTAGTTATCAACTCTTTTTCTCAGATTCATATCATGCAATTATCTTTTCCTATTCTGAAGTTTGTTTGTTTTAGTTGTAGTATCCCTTAGCTGTGCAAGTTTTTAACTTGATCATGTCTCATTTATTTATTTTTGGTGTTGCTGCAATAAGACAGTATTCTCATAAAATCTTTTTTTTCCAGGCCAATTTTGTCAAGCATTTCCCTCGCACATTTTTCTATAATTTATATTATTTCATGTCTTAAATTTAAATCTTTTATCCAGTGAGGAGTTAATTTTTGTGAATGGTGAGAGGTGCAAGTCCAGTCTCAGTCCTCTACATGTGGCTAACCAGTTCTCCCAGCACCATTTATTAGATAGAGATTATTTTCTCCACTGCATGATTTTGTGTGATTTATCAAAGATTAGATGGAGATATGTAGCTGGGTTCATTTCTGGGATTTTTATTCTATTTCATAGAGCTATATCTTTATTTTAGTGCCTTTACCATGCTGTTTTGATCACTGCAGACTTGCAGTGTAACCTGAATTTTGGTAATTTAATGCCTCCAGATCAAAATTGTACTGGCTATTCAGATTTTTTTTCTGGTTCCATAGGAAATGAGGAACTCTTTTTTCAAGTTCTTCAAATTATGACATTGGTGCTTTGATGAGAATTGCATTAAATCTGTAGATTGCTTAGAGTAGCATGGACTTTTTCATGATGTTGATTCTTCCCAGCCAAGAGCATGGTATTTTCTTCCATTTTTTTTTCTTTTCTTTTCTTTTCTTTCTTTCTTTTTTTTTTTTTTTTTTTGAGACAGAGTCTCACTATGTCACCCTTGGTAGAGTGCTATGGAGTCACAGCTCACAGAAACCTCAAACTCTTGGGTTCAAGTGATCCTCTTGCCTCAGATTCCCAAGTATCTGGGACTGAAGGCACCTGCCACACTGCCTGGCTACTTTTTTGTTGTTGTTGTTGAAGTTGTCATTCTTTAGCAGGCCCTCGCTAGGTTCAAGCCCACCAGCCTTGGTGTATGTGGCCAGCACTCTACTCATTGAGCTATGGACGCCAAGGCTATTCTTCCATTTGTTAATGTCTTTTGTTACTTACTTTCTCAGGGCTCAAGGAATATAGTAATATCTCAGGACAAAATCAATGCCCACAAATCAGCAGCCTTCCTATATGCCAGCAATAAAGTCAAAGACACATTACCTTTTACAGTAGCTCCAAAGAAAATGAAATATCTGGGGAATATATCTAACAAAGGATGTGAAGGATCTCTATAAAGAGAACTAACTGGATTTTCTCAGTAACTTAACAGGCTTAGAAAGTATTAAATTTTCATTGCTAGCAGTATTGGTAGATAGAGAAAGTTAACTTTCTAAATAAAGAGCTGTAGAAAGAGTCCAGCAATGTTGCATGTTTGCTGCAGGTGAGAAAAATGTCAAGGTAATAATGATAATGACAATGTTAAACATTTCATGAGCATTATAGTATGTGAGGCAATATTCTAAGTGTTTTATCTATTTTTATACCTAGTTTGCACAACTTCATGATATAGTGAATATTAATCCTACTTTATAGTTGAGAAAAATCAGGTACAGAGAGGTTAAGTAACTTGCTCACACCCACACAGCTACTTATTCCTTCATTAATTCTCATTATTTCTAGACTCATAATGAAAATCTCCCTTTAAGCAAGCACTAAGAACTGTCTACATCATCTTGTTCATGATCAAGTTTAAGGATTCTACCTTTTTATGATGCACACTTCTTAACTATAAATTGACAAATCTTACTAAAACAATGTGTGGCTTTTGAACTGTTCAAAGTCTTGAAAATCTCTGCATATGTTAAGGTAAAACCTAAAGTTACAGTTTGAATCTCAAAGGCACAGACAAAATTGGCTTACCTAAGATAACAAAACTAATAAGTAGCACAACCAAATAAAAATGGAAGAATTTTTAAATTATGTTACTATAAATCTGACGTAGGTTTTGATAAGTTAAACTATATACTGTAAAATCAAGAACATACACTAAAATAAACCCTCAAAATATAATTTAAAGTTGTTAAAAGTAAGAAAGCTACACTTAAAAATACCCACTCAAGACAATGAGAGAAACACAGGACAAAAGTAGTCATGAAAAATATAGAAAAAATAAAATGCTATGCAAAAATACAACCATGTCAATAATAACTTTAAATATGAATGATTACACAATTAAACCAAAAGGCACATATTATAACACTGAATTAAAAACAAGATACACCCATATGTTATCTATAAGATATATACTTTGGATTCAAAGATCCAAATAGTTTGAAAATGAAAGGATGGAAGAAGATATACATTAAAACAAATCATCCACACTTCCATATGAAAGCTATAACTCAACTACAGCCCAAAATGGGTGGAGGAAGGGTAAATGGTGAGATCACAACTATGGTGCATTTTAAAAGGGCATATGTCAAATCTATTAAGTGTAGAGTATGTCTTAACACAGTAATTAAGAAAGTGCAGGAAGGTTATGTTAACCAGTTTGTTGCAATTATTTCAAAATGTATAGAAAACCAGGACATTGTACACCATAAATGCATTAATGTACACAGCTATGATTTAATTTAAAAAATAACCAAATAAAGGAGCTGGAATGGCTATACAAACTCTTCAGTAAAGTACTGGTCAACTACAACTCCTGGAGCTCTCAATCAAAGCTCACCTTACCAGCTTCACTAGCCAAACTTTGAAAAATAATCATGGGGTAGAACCAGCGGAAAAACTCTGGCATCATGAATAATCACAGTATATGAACTCCCCCAAAGAACAACAAAAGTGATACAACAGAAGAAGCCATTCATAAACAAATGACTGAAATGTTAGAAATAGAATTCAGAATATGGATGGGAAGTAAGATTAATAGAATGGAATTAAATTGGAATTAGAAATTCAAGGAGTAGTTCAAGGAGTAATTCAGAAGGTGTCTCAAGTCAATGAATACAAAGACGAACTCTCCATGGATTTGGAAATAATGAGAAAAGAAATTACAGACCTCAAAGAAATGAGAAAGGTTATTCAAAGAGCTTCATAATACACTAGCATTCCCCAGGAATAGAGTCAAGCAGGCAGAAGAAATGACCTTCAAATTTGAAGACAAAGCTTTTGAACACTCTGAAATGCTCAAAGTGGAAGAGAAGAGGGGAACAAAAACATATCATTCCCTGAGAGAGTTGTGGGACCACTCCAAAAGAACAAATATTTCTCTTATAGGAATTCCTGAAGAAGAGGGTGTTCCTAAATGCATAGGTGCTCTACTCCAAAATGTAATGGAGGATAATTTTCTAAGCATGGTAAAAGATACAGAAATTCTGATAGCAGACAGTTTCAGAACTCCAACATGACTCAATCCAAATAAAGCGTCTCCTAGACATATTGTGATTAACTTTGCTAAAGTTAATATGAAGGATAAAATTCTGCAAGCCAGTCAGACTCAAGGAAAGAGTAACCTACACACGGAAGAATACTAGAATGAACTCAGATCTCTCCTGAAACTTTCCCAGCCAGAAAAGGATGGTCATCAACCTCAATAGCCTCAAACAAAACAAAATTTATCCCAGGATCATGTACCCAGCAAAACTGATTTTCACTTGTGATGTATAAATCAAATACTTTAATGACATACACATGTTGAAGAAATTTGCCATAACTAAATCAGCTCTCCAGGATATTCTCAGATCCTTTCTCCACAATGACCAGCACAATGCTCTACCACCAAAGTAAACTCACTCAGAAATTTTAAAACAAATCTCAACTTCCACAGTGGTTAAAGTATTAAAAATTTCTGTTGGACATTCAAAAAACATGACACCCAAAACACTACCAAACTTATGAATCCTCTCAATTAATATGAATAGTTTAAATTGTCCTCTAAAGAGGCACAGGTTGGCTGACTGGATACATAAACTCAGACCAGATATCTGATGACTACAAGAATCTTATATTACCTTAAAGGATAAAAACAGAGTCAAGGTAAAGAGATGGACATCTATAGTTCAGGCAAACAGAAATCAGAAAAAAGCAAGAGTTACAATTTTATTCGCAGATACAATAGGCTTTAAAACCACAGTGGTAAGGAAAGATAAGAATAGTCACTTCATACTAGTCTAAGGAAACATTCAACATAAAAACATTTCAATAATTAACATTTATGCACCCAACCAGAATGCTTCTCAATTTATAAAGGATATTCTAACAGACATGAACAATTTGATATCTTTCTTTTTGTTTGTTTGTTTGTTTGTTTGTTTGACCCAGGGCTGGGTTTGAACCCACTACCTCTGGCATATGGGGCTGGCACCCTACTCCTTGAGCCACAGGCGTCACCCAATTTGATATCTTTCTGCACCATAATAGTCAAAGATTACAATACTCATTTGGCAGAGTTGGATACATCCTCCAAGATTCAATTAAACAAAGAAATACTGGACTTAAACTTGACTCTACAAGAAATGGATGTAAAAGACATCTACAAAACATTTTATCATAACAAAACTGAATATACATTCTTCTCATCAGCCCATGGACATTCTCCAAAATTGATCATGTCAGGTCACAAGTCTAATATGAGCAAATTTACAAGAATAGAAATTATTCCTTGTATTTTCTCGAACCACCATGGAATAAAAGTTGAACTCAACAATAACAGGAATCTTCATACTCAAACAAAGAAATGGAAACCAAATAACCTTATGCTGAATGATAGCTGTGTCATAGATAAAATTAAGAAAGATATTAACAAGTTTTTGGAACAAAACAACAATGAAGACACAAATTACCAGAACCTGAGGGATTCTGCAAAGGCAGAAGAGGGAAATTTATAGCATTGTAAACCTTCCTCAGGTGAACAGAAAGAGAGGACGTCAACAACTTAATAGTCCATCAAAAGCAACAGGAAAAGGATAAGCATTACAACCCGAAATGCAGCAGAAAAAAAGAAATAACCAAAATTAGAGCAGGATTAATTGAAATTGCATACAATAGAATCATTCAAAATACCAATAAATCAAAAAGATGCTTATTTGAAAAGATTAACAAAATTGATAAACCTTTGGCTAACCTACATAGAAACAGAAAAATAAAATCCTTAATGTCATCAGTCAGAAAATATAAAGGCAAAATAACAACAGACACTTCAGAAATTAAAAAAAAAAATTAATGATTACTATAAAAACTCTATTCTCAGAAATAAGAAAATCTGGAGGAAATTGATCTATACCTAGAAGCATGCCACTTTTAAATGGAACTATATGAAGTACTGAAATAGCATCAACTATAGGAAATCTACCAAAAAAAGTCTGGGCCCAGATGGTTTCACATCGGAATTCCTCCAAACCTTTAAAGAGGAACTAGTACCTATATTACAAAACCTTTTCCAAAACATAAAAAAGAACAACTACTTTCCAACACATTTGATGAAGCAAATATCACCCTCATCCTTAAACCAGGAAAAGACCCAACAAGGAAGGAAAATTATAGACCAATATCTTTAATGAATATCATTGCAAAAATATTCAATAAGATCCCAGCAAACAGAATCCAGCAACACACCAAACAAATTATACAACATGACAAAGTGTATTTTATCCCCCAGTCTCAAGGCTGGTTCAACATATGCTAATATATAAATATAATACATCATATAAACAAATAAAAAATAAAGACTATATGATTCTCTCAATTGATGCAGAAAAAGCTTTTGATAATATCCATCATCTTTTCATGATCAGAACACTTATGAAAATATGCATAGAAGGGACTTTTCTTAATCTGATAGAAGGTATCTACAGCAAACCCACAGCCATATCATATTGAATGGAATAAAATTGAAAACATTTGCACTCAGATCAGGAATTAGGCAAGGATGCTCATTGTCTCCACTGACATTTAACATTGTATTAGAAGACTTAGCCATGGAAATCAGGCAAGATAAGGCAAATAAGAATATCCAAATAGGGTCAGAAGAGATTGAACTTACACTATTCACAGATAATATGATTTTATACCTGGAAAACCCTAGGAACTCAACTACAAAACTCTTAGAAGTTACTAAGGAATACAGCAACATCTCAGTGTACAAAATCAATACCCACAAATCAGTAGCTTTTATGTATACCAACAATAGTCAAGCTGAAAGAAGAGTCAAGGACTTTATTTGATTTACAGTAGTCCAAAGAAGATGAAATATTTGGTAATTTACCTAACAAAGGATGTGAAAGATGTCCGCAAAGAGAACTATGAAATTCTGAGAAAAGAAATAATTGAAGATGGTAACAAATGGAAAAACATACCATTCTCATGGCTAGGATGAATAAACATTGTTAAAATGTCTACACCACTGTAAGCAATATGCAAATTTAATGGAATCCCTATTAAAACACCACTATCATACTTTAAAGATCTGAAAAAATATAATAATTCATTTTACATGGAATCTGGAAAAAACACAAATAACTGGGACATTACACAGAAATAAAAACAAATCAAGGAGTAATCACTCTACCAAATTTTAGACTATACTCTAAGTTTATAGAGATCAAAACAGCATGGCACTGGCACAAAAATAGAGAGGTGAAATTATAGAAAAGGATAGAGAACCAAGAGATGAACCCAGACCCTTATCATCATTTAATCTTTGATAACCTTATAAAAAACTTAAATTGGGGGAAATATTCCCTATTTAACAAATGGTGCTGGGAGAATTGGCTGGCAAGTTGTAGAAGACTGAAACTGGACCCACACCTTTCACCATTAACAAAAATTGACTCTCACTGGATAAAAGATTTAAACTTAAGACATGAAACTATAAAGATTCTTGTAGAGAGTGTAGGGGAAACACTTGAAGAAATTGGCCTAGGAGAATACCTTATGAGGATGAACATCTGGGCACTTGAAACAACACCAAAAATATATTACTTGGATCTGATCAAACTAAAAAGCTTCTACACAGCCAAGAAAACAGTACGTAAAGCAAGCAGACAGCTCTCAGTATGGAAGAAGATATTTGTAGGCTATGTGTCTGACAAAGGTTTGATAACAAGAAGCCACAGAGAACTCAAACTTATTAAAAAGAAAAAAATAAGTGATCCCATTTCATTGTGGGCAAAAGACATGAACAAAAGCTTCTCTCAAGAAGACAGGCACATGGCCTACAGACACTTGAAAAAATGCTCATAATCTTTAATCATTAGAGAAATGAAAACCAAAACCACTTTGAGATATCATCTAACTCCAGTAATACTAGCCCACATAACAAAATCTCAAAACTACAGATCTTGGCATGGATGTGGAGAGAAGAGAACACTTCTGCACTGCTGTTGGGAAGGCAAACTAACATGTCCCTTCCGGAAAGAAGTTTGCATAACACTTAGGGAACTAAAAGTAGACCTGCCTTTCAATCCTGCAACTAGATGTATATCCATATGACCTAATATCACTTTACAACAAAGACATTTGCAAAAGATTGTTTATTGCAGCCCAATACATAAATGCCAAGTCATAGAAGCAGTCCAAGTGCTCATTGACTCATGAATGGATTAACAAATTGCGGTATAGGAATACCCTGGAATATTATGCAGACATAAAGAAGATGGAGACTTTGCCTCTTTTATGTTTACATGGATGGACCTAGTTCATATTCCTCTAAGAAAAGTACCTTAAGAATGGAAGAAAAAATATTCAATGTACTCTGTAATATTATGAAACCAATATATAATCACCCACACTTTCATACGAATGATAAAACACAATTATAGCACATAAAGAAGGAGACAAGAAGTGGACAAGGGGACGGGTAGGGGATGGTCAGATTGAGGGAGGGTAATTAGTGGGACCTCACTTATTATATATATTATAAGGGTACATGTCAAATATATTAAGGGTAGAGTATAATTGTCTAAACACAACAATTAAATGAGGTGAGGGCTATACTAACCAGTTTGATGTAAACAGACCAAATTGTATATAAAATCAGCACATCATACCCCATAAATCCCATAATGTACACAGTTATGATCTACTAAAAAATTATTACAATCATGAAAAAGATTTGGACATTATGTGATCTGAAATAATTATTCAGGATGACCAATAAAAGAATGTTAAGCATTGTATTGAATGGAACGCTGGGTGATAAGATAGCATTAAGAAATATTTATGAAATTCTGCTGGATCCT
>NW_003852570.1:986431-1032308 GCF_000181295.1 Otolemur garnettii
GTAAGAGAAAAATTGTGCACGTGTCCAATATTTTGACTTCTCAGGAAACTTCTTAAAGGACCGTTTTCTGTCTGACTTGTTTCAGAGCATAGATAAGACCCAGCATAATCAAGATGCCTGGAGGCAGCTAAGAAAAAAACAACAAAAACCATGAGCCATATGCCACAGATGCTTCAGAGAACTTATAGTGCAGCATACAAACATTAGAGGGAGCAAGAGATCATGAGCTCCCACAGAAATGAAAATAAAATATCTCTAAAGAATCTATAAATACAAGTTTAGAGAAAACACATGCAGCAAAAAAGGCTTCAGAGGCCCCCAAAGTGTCTACCTGAGCTAAATGTCATACTCTCCCTCCTTTGAACACAATTTTATGGTTCAAATTAGGTTAAATTACTGTGCAACTTATAAAGTGGCTTACCTTAATTCACATGAAATCACTTATCTGGAAATTTATTTGTCTTTCTCCATAGAAATATATCTTTGCATGTTTGTAATGAATGTCACAGGCCAGTGGGGAGCAAAAAGAAAAAGAAAACAAAGAGCAGAAAATGAAAACAGGTAAAGTAGCCAAATCAAAGGGAATAACAAAACACCAGGAATTGACCCTAAACATGTAAGTATATGAATTATTTGACAAAAATTCAAAATAACCATCACAAAGATACTCAATAAGTTTAGGGAATAAACAATAATTGAACAAAAATGACAATTTTATCAGGTGAAAGTAAATATAATTAAGAACTAAAAAATTGTTTTGAATGTGAAGAAGCCAAAAATGAACTTAAAAATTCAGCAGAGGTGTTCAAGAGCAGAATTGATCAAGCAAAAGAAAGAATCGATGAACTTAAAGACAGGCCATTTGAAATTATGCACTAAGAAAAGATAAAAGGAAAAAGAGTAGAAAGGAGTGAAGAAAGTTTAAAGAATTTATGAGACAACATTAAGGGAATTGATCTACACATTATGTAATGAGAAGCTAGACAGAAAGAAGCATTATTTAAACAAATAATGTGGAAAGACTTCCCAAATCTGGGAAAGGAAATGGACATTCAGAAAAAGAAGCCTGACTAGGACCCAAAGAAGTCCACTCTGAGACACATCGTAATAAAATTTTCAAAACTCAAAGAAAAAGGATTATTGTGAAAGCAGTAAGAACAAAACCAATTTATAATGTAGAAAGCAAGACCCGTTTTATATAATCAATGGAATGCTCAGCATAGACCTAGCAAGCCACAAAAGAGTACGATAGTAGAGTATCATCATCCTGTCAAAATAGAATACTATATTTGGCAAAACTGGCCTTAAACAATTTCTTAGGTAATCAAAATATAAATAAGCTCATTGCTACTCGATCAGTTTTATAGGAAATGATAAAAGGAGTCCTTCAAGTTGAAATTAAAGGACTTAGAGACAACAAGAAAGCACACAAAAATTAAAAGCTTCCTGGTAGATTCAATGAGAGCTGATTGTAATTCCAAAAAACACAATTGTAAATGTCATAATCTCAAATATTGAAATAATAAAGATCAAAATTCAAAATCCCCAAAATCACAATCCCAAAAGTTTAAAATCACAAAAATATAATTCTGGAAATATTATTTTTAGTTTTAAAAAATATATTTATTTGCATTTTAAAATGAACTTATTTGAGAAATACATAAAATATGACAGAACACTTCATAGACCCCTCAACATAATGAAACAGGCAATAATATTATGCATATATTTGCAAGTATGAATACACAAATATACTAATGGCAATCACACAGGCACAGCAGTTATAAGCAAATGAACCATATTTAAAAAGAGGTAGGTAAAAAAGCAAAATGTGTAACTTCATATCACTATATTTGGTAATTTTGTATGCTCAGCTTTATTAACTGCAGTCATCTGAAGTAATGTGACAGACAAGCTAAGTCATTTGACAAAATGATCAAATGCCACAAAGAGTCATCACCTCATCATCATGGCACCAGTTACCCAAAAGCCAAAATATTGAGAAATTTTACCTTTTACAAATGTAGATCTAAAGGGAAATCTCTTCACTTACTGATGAAGTTTCAATGTTTTTTTTTCCTTTAATAAAGCAAAAAAAAAAAAAATAAGAAAAAAATTAAGCCTTTGGGGGGGAAAAAGGGGTGGGTTTTTTTTTCAAAAAGCACTTATGAAAAATTTTTACATATATATGATTGTTAGGTTTCCACTTTTTGCCTTCATAGAATTAAAAAGGCTTAAAATGTACCAACAATAACAGTGTCTAAGATAAGGACTAGAAACAAAAACCTCGTAAAGAATGAATGAAGATAAATACATTCAGAAAAGAAATCAGATGATTGCTGCAATGAAGTATTAAGCAATAATAATAATAGTAATGCAAAGAAAGTGACATTCACGTTGTCAAATAAGAGTATGTCTACTATAGAATGCTTTGACTTTCAGGTTCAGTATAGAGTCATCAATTAACTTATTATTTTTTTCCGAAGTCTCAAAAAATAGACAACTAATATTTATAAATAAAAATAAAAGATAATTTAAAAATACAGATCATGCCAAATCTTATAGACAATAGAAAAACAGGAAATAGTTCAAAATCATTCTGCTTAATCTGGATACATCTGATATTAAATTTAGAAAGAATATATTATTATAAATGGGAATTACAAACATAATTCACTTTTAAATGAGAATGCAGTATCCTGTATCCCAAACAACATATTAATAAGTTGAAGTAAAAATTGATATTTAAGTGCTGTACTTTAGTCAAAATCGAATCCAATTTATGTGAGAATTAGTCACTATTTTCTTTTTTTTCTTCTCCTTATGCTCACCCATTCCTCCTTCTCTGTCTGCTCACCCCTTCCCCCATGCCTCACCATGTCATTAATTGTCATTAATTGTCTTCATATCAAAGTTGAATACATAGGATTCATACTTCTCTATTCCTGTGATGCTTTACTAAAGATGATGTGTTCTACATCCATCCATGATAGTACAAATGCTGCAAAATCTTTATTTTTTTAATAGCTGAATAATATTCCACAGTATATATATATACCACAGCTTGCCAGTCCATTCCTGAGTTGAAGGGCACTTAGGCTGTTTCACCATTTTAGCGATTGTAAATTGGGCTACAATAAACAGCCTAGTAGAACTATCTTTATAATAAAAGGGTTTTTTTGTTTGCTTGTTTTTTTCCTTCTGGATAGATGCCCAGCAATGGGATTGCAGAATCAAATTGGAGCTCGAGTTATTTGAGATTTCTCCATACTTCCAAAAAGGTTGTATTAGTATGCAGTCCCACTAACAATATAAAAGTGTTCCTTTCTCTCCACATCCATGCCAGCATCTGCAGTTTTGAGATTTTGTGATTTAGGCCATTTTTGCTGGGATTAGATGATATTTCGGGTGGGGGGGGGTCACTTGCATTTCTCTAATAATTAGAGATGATGAACATTTTTTCATGTATTTCACAGCCATTCATCTATCTTCTTTAGAGAAGGTGATGCTCATCTCTCTTCCCCATTGATGTATGGGATTGTTGGTTTTTTTCTTGTGGATTAACTGAAGTTCTGTATAGATCCTAGTTATTAAACTTTTGTCTGATTCAAAGTATGCAAATATTCTTTCCCATTGGGTAGTTTGTCTATTTGCTTTGGTTGTAAAGAAACTTTTAAATTTAATTAAATCCCATTTGTTTATCATTGCAGTTGTTGCCATTGCCATGGCAGTCTTCTTCATAAAGTATTTCCCCAGGCCAATATCTTCCAATGTTTTTCCTATTCTTTCTATGAGGATTTCTATCATTTCATGCCTTAAATTTAAGTCCATTATCCATCCTGAATCAATTTTGGTGAGTGGAGAAAGGTGCAAGTCCAGTTTCAGTCTTTTACATGTGAATATCCAATTCTCCAAGCACCATTTATGGAACAGGGAGTCTTTCCCCCAGTGGACGATTTTGTTGGGTTTATCAAAGATTAGGTGGCTGTAAGTTGTTGGTTTCATTTCCTGGTTTTCTGTTCGATTCCAAATGTCTGTCTCTATTTTTTTGCCAGTACCATGCTGTCTTGTCAACTATGGCCTTGTAGTACAGTCTAAAATCTGGTATGGTGATAACCCCAGCTTTGTTTTTATTACTAAGAACTGCCTTACCTATATGGGATTTTTTCTGGTTCTGTACAGACAACAGAATAATTTTTTCCAAGTCTTGAAAATATGATGTTGGTATTTTAATAGAGATGGTGTTAAATTGGTAAATTGCCCTGGGAAGTACATACATTTTAAAAATGTTAATTCTTCCCAGTCATGAGCATGATATGTTCTTCCATTTGTTAAAGTCCTTGACTATTTCCTTTCTTATGGTTTCATAATTTTCTTTATAGAGGTCCTTCACCTCTTTTGTTAGGTATATTCCTAAGTATTTTATTTTCTTTGGAGCTATAGTGAAGGAAGTTATCTCTTTAATTAACCTCTCATCTTGGCTGTTGTTGGCATATACAAAAGCAACTGGCTTGTGGACACTGATTTTATATCCTGAAACATTACTGTATTTTTTAATGACTTCCAAGAGTCTTGTGGTTGACTCTTTAGGGTTCTCTAAGTGTAAAATCATATTGGGTGGAGCCTGTGGCTCAAAAGATTAAGGCGCCAGCCCCATATGCCGGAGGTGGCGGGTTCAAGCCCAGCCCCAGTCAAAAACTGCAAAAAAAAAAAGATCATATCATCAACCAAGAGGGAGTTTGACCTCATCTGCTCCAATTTGGATGCCCTCTATTTTCTTGTCTTGTCTAATTGTATAGGCTAAAACTTCAAGCAATATGTTGAATAGTAATGGTGACAGGGGACAACCTTGTCTGGTTCCAGTTTTAAGAGGAAAAACTTTCAGTTTTACTCCATTCAGTAAAATATTGGCTGTGGGTTTGTCATAGATAGCTTTGATCAATTTCAGAAATATGCCACCTATACCTATACTCCTCAGTGCTCTAATTAGAAAGAGATGCTGAATTTTATCGAATGCATTTTCTGCATCTATTGAGAGGATCACATACTCTTTGGTTTTACTTCTGTTAATACAGTGAATAACGTTTATAGACTTGCATATATTAAACCAGCCTTGTATCCTTGGGATGAAACCTACTTGATCATGATGTATGACTTTTTTGATAATAAGCTGTAATCTATTGGCAAGGATTTTGTCGAAAATTTTTGCATCCATATTAGTTAGTGAAATTGGTCTGAAATTCTTTTTTTTTTTTTTTTTTTTTTTTTTAGTTGAGTCTTTTCCTGATTTTGGTATCAGAGTGATGTTTGCTTCATAGAATGTGTTGGGCAAGATTTCTTCCTCCTCAATTTTTTGGAATAATTTCTGCATTATAGAGATAAGCTCTTTTTTGAAGGTGTGATAGAATTCTGGTGTGAAGCCATCGGGACCAGGGCATTTTTTGTAGGTAGATTTTTTATTGATTCTTTGATCTCACTGCTTGATCTGTTCAGAAGATCTATTTCATCTGGCTTAAGTCTAGGGAGAGGGTGTGATTCCAAATATTCATCCATTTCCTTCACATTGTCAAATTTCTGGGCATAAAGTTTCTGGTAGTATTTAGAGATAATCTCTTGTATCGCTGTGGTATCCATTGTTATTTCCCCTTTATCATTTCTGATTGAGGTTACTAGAGATTTTACATTTTTATTTCTAGTTAGTCTGGCCAAAGGTTTATCTATTGTATTTATTTTTTTCAAAAGACCAACACCTTATTTCATTAATTTTCTGAATGGTTCTTTTGTTTTCAATTTCATTAATCTCTGATTTAATTTTGGATATTTCTTTTCTTCTGTCAGGTTTAGGCTTAGACTATTGTTCTTTTTCCAATTCCATAAGATGGCTTGTGAGTTTGTTGATATGCTCTCTTTCTGTTTTTCGAATGTAGGCTTTTAAGCAATAAGTTTTCTTCTCAGGACTGCTTTGGTGTATCCCATAGGTTTTGGTAGCTTGTGTCTTCATTGTTGTTATGCTTAAGGAACTTAATAATTTCCTTTTTTATTTCTTCCTGCATGCAACTGTCACTCAGCATAAGATTCTTTAACTTCCATGCCTTTGTGTGAGGTTGAACGTTTTGTTGGAGTTGAGTTCCACTTTTAGTCCCTTGTGATCTGAGAAGATGCAAAGTAGAATTTCAGTTCTTTTGATTCTGTTAAGGTTTGTTTTGTGTCCTAGGATATGATCAATTTCAGAGAATGCTCCATGGGATGATTAGAAGAATGTATATTCTTTATCTTTGGGATGGAGTGTTCTGTATTCGTCTATCAAGCACAGTTGTTCTAGCGTCTCATTTAAATCTCTAGTATCTTTGTTTAATTTCTGTTTAGAGGATCTGTCCAGCTCTGAGAGAAGGGTGTTAAAGTCCCCTGTTATTATGGTGTTATAGGATATCATATTGCCCAGACTGAGTAAGGTCTGTTTCAAGAATCTAGGATCATTTAAATTGTGTGCATAAATATGTAAAGTTGAAATTTCTTCTTGTTGTAATTTTCCTTTGACCAATATGAAGTGACCATCATTGTCTTTTTTGACTTTGGTTGCTTTAAATCCATATCTGAAAATAAGATTGCAACCTCTCTTTTCTTCTGAATTCCGTTTGCCTGAAATATTGACTGCCAACCCTTAACTCTAAGTTTTAATTTGTCTTATAATGTGAGGTGTGTTTCCTGCAGACAGCAAATTGATGACTTGTGTTTTTTTAATCCAATCAGCCAATCTATCTCACTTCAGTGGGAAATTCAGGTCTTTAATATTTATTGAGATAATTGATAAGCATGGTAGCGTTCTATTCAGCTTATTTTCTGAAAGTCCTTTGCTTAGTTTTTGTCTTTTGCATCATTGTGGAAACAAAGTTATTTCCTTTAATTTCTGGGTGTTTACTTTGATGAAGGTCCATTGTGATGGTCAGTGTGTAGAATAGGTTCAAATATGTCCTGTAAAGCTGGTCGTGTTGTGGCAAATTTCCTCAATGTTTGCATATCAATAAAAGATTTGATTTCTCCATGGCTTTTAAAGCTTAACTTAGCAGGATATAAAATTCTGGGATGGAAATTGTTTTGTTTAAGTAGATTAAATATAGATGACCATTGTCTTCTGGCTCGAAAAGTTTCATTAGAGAAGTTCACGCTCACCCTGATATATTTGCCCCTGTAGGTCAGTTGGCACTTACTCCTGGCAGCTTGCAAAATCTTTTCTTTTGTCTCAACTTTATATAGTTTCATCACAATGTGACTTGGAGAGGCTGTGTTTGAAACTGAGGTGACTAGGGGACTGGTATCCCTTGGAAAGGAGTATGTCATAGTATTTGGTGATATTTGGGAAGTATTCATTTATAATATTCTCTAGAATGGCTTCCATTCCTCTGGGGCATTCTTCTTCCCCCTCAGGGATACCTATAACTCGTAGGTTTGAACGCTTCATAGAGTCCCATAATTCTGTCAGTGAATGTTCTGCTTTCTCTCTCTTCTTTTCTGCCTCTTTAACATCTGAGTTATCTCAAAAGCTTTATCCTCAACCTCTGAGATTCTATCTTCTGCATGGTCTAATCTGTTTTTGATACTTTCTATTGAATCCTTAAATTCCCTAATTGACTGCTTTAGTTCCTTCAGCTGTGCTATATCCTTTCTATATTCTTCGTATCCTTCATCTCTTATTTCATTCTGTTTTTGTATTTCCTTTTGCTTATTTTCCACATTATCAACAATTTCCTTTATTATTTCCATCATTTCCTTCACTGTTTTCATCGTCTGTATTCTAAATTCTTTTTCTTTCATTTCTAACATTTCTTTATAGGTGGAATCCTCTGCTATAGCTACCTCATGATCCCTAGAACGGGTTACTTTGAAATGGTATTTCATATTGGCAGAATTTTTCTGCTGATTCTTCTTCATGAGTGCTTTCTTGTATCTATTTCCTTAGCCTAATTTTCCTTTCACTTCTTGGTTTTTAATTAACTGTGCCTCTGGCCTAAAGTTTTAATGAGTCCTTTTTATACAAGACCAGAAGGATGAGAAAATTGAAGAGCAAGAAAGGAAAAAAGATTAAGGGGTAATTTAAAGGAAATATTGACAAACAGAAGAAAGGCACCACAAGAAGGAATCAGGAGTAATATAGGGGTATAGTAGGGTACTATGACAAAACCTTTAAAAGCCCCCAGTATCTGGTGGTGCTGAGATGGGTGGTTCCCTTGAGGTCAACAGCTCTTTGACAGCCAGATCAGACACAGTATCCCACCTCCACCAGGTATAGAGGAAAGACAAAAATGCTATAAATCAAACCAAAACAACTAAGCAAAAACCCTAACAGGATAAAATTGGGGGGAACCCAAATAATAGGGGCAGAAATACTAACAAAAATGAAATTCTTGTTGTTAAAGAAGGCAAAATGGAAGATTGTATTCAAACTAGTATGGTGGGGAAAAAAGGGAGAAAAAAGAGCAAAAAGGCAAAAAAAATAAAAAATAAGTCAATGAAAAATGTTGAAATTAAGAAAACAAACAAACAAACAAAAAAACCCAAACCAACAACAAGCAATATATATATATATCTCCTGCTGAATGTTGTCCAGGCAATAGGTGATCTTCTGAGATATGAGACGTTGATCGCAGTATTGATAACAACTGTTTGAGAAGGAGACTGCAGGCCTCTGCTGGTCTCTCAGACCCCGCAGGCTTGGGAGTCCAAATGTGTCCTCAGCCCACTTAAAAGATACTCCAAACTATGGATCTTGGCTGAGCTGAAGCTTTCCAAGGAAAGCACTTATGGCTGGGAACTCTCCTGGCATGGCTACCCACTTATCCAGTGCACCAAATCTAGACTCCCTCTATGTCCCTGAGGGCCAAGGCTGTTAATCTGCCAACCACTTGGATCTCTGCACTTCCCCAGCATCTCAGTCCCCACCTTTGGGCAGCTCAGTCGCTAAATTACTCTGCCAAGATCTCCTGGCTGACCCTGCATTGCAACACACCGGGGCAGCTCCCCCACAGTAGCTGTGCAGGCAGCCCACAGCTGAACAGTATTAGCTCCCCTCCAGCTCAGCGGCTCAGTCTAGGGCCCCAGACAATGCCCAAAGTCATCTGCACACCTGCCCAAGATCTCCCAAGTCAGTTCAATTGAGTGCCTAAGTCCAAAAAAACCAGAACAGTCCACAGGTAAGGCTTTTTCTGCTTGCAGTCTCCCTGTTGCTATGGTTACAACTGAGGACAACCTCCAACTGAACAAATACACCCAGCACTTGCCAGTTTTCCACCATGTCTGTCCTTCTCATGAGGTCCAGAAGTCTCTCACTGACTTCCTGTGTCACCAAAGGGAAGCCTCTCGGCAAAACCCAACAGCCAGAGATGCCTGGAGTCTTCTCTCCCTACTCTCAATGCAACCGTCTGCACAAAAGCTGTTACTCAGCCGCCATCTTGGAAGTGAGTATGAATACATTTTTTTTTTGTCATTGTTAATTCTCCAGACATATTCCCCTGGAAAGCCAGGTTGACAGTGTGATAACTGAGCCCCCTACCCTTGGAAAAGAAATTTCTTCTGAGTCTTTCAGTCCCAGCCTCCATAAGGGTGGAGAGGTAAAATTCTAAGAGGCCTAAAGATAAGGAAGTATGCAGGAAAGGGTAGATGCCAGAAAAAGCCCTTGGTGGAAAGTGCCAAGTTCTTTGGAAACTTTCTCAACTTATACCCCTGCCTTGAACTATGTAATCCTCCAATGTGACCCATGATCTAATGTTGCCCCTGCCCTGAGCTAACCTCAATATTTGGCTTCTGTGTATGCTTGCTTATGCTGAGTTATGCAAAATACAAGGTATAAATGGCCCACCTGCCCTTCATTCAGGGCCACTTGCTTTCCACAGCAGCAGCCCCCTGCACAGGTGAAATAAATTTCTACTTAATTATTGCATCAAGTGTGGTCCGAGTCTCTCAGCTGTGCAAGTCATAACAACAGCATATAAGATCTCAGTTTCTTCCTCATTGATCAAAAGTCACAAAGTGCTTGTTTTTTGTTGCATACTCAGGCTACTCCTACTTCACTGTCTATACATTGAGGCTTTACCTTGAGCTGTTGGGAGCCATTCTCAGTTGCTAGAGGCCAATCATTTCCCTTGGCTTGCTGCCTTTCTTCTCTCTTTAAAGGCAGTAAGGACAGAATGAATGTTGTCCCTGCTCCAGATCTCCCTCTCCTTCAGCTTCACCTTTCCTGCTTTCCTTTTCCACTTGTAAGAGGTCATGTGGTTGTATTAAGCCATGTTGTTTTTTTATACAATTTTGAATAGTTACATCAAGCTAATTAATGTAGCTTTCAGCACATTTAATCATTGTGTTAAGACATTTATGTTCTATACCTGGTATATTTGTCTTTTACCTTTACAATATGCTCCATAGGTGTGGTCCCACCATTTACCCTCCCTCTGTTGAACCTCACATCCCCCTCTACTTCTTTCCTTCATCCTAGGCTAAAGTTGTGATCTATCTTTTATAAGAAAATGTGAGTAATTATAAATTGGTTTCATAAAAGTATTGAGCACATTGGATACTTTTTCTTCCATTCTTGAGATACTTTACTAAGAAGAATATTTCCCAGCTCATATACTATGAAAAACTATACAGCCTTTAAAAAAGTTTCAATGTTTTTATGTATACACACAAAGATTATGCACAGAGTCAACATTGTGATAATGCATTTTTGTGGAGTCACATTTGCAATAAATGCATAAAATGAAAGAGAACTCTATAAAAGTATTCATACGACTTAAACCTCTGATATCAGAAATTATGTGAAGATAAAATATATAGCATAGAATATTGTATAAATAATGCTAATAATTTCAAATATTATAATAAAACTAACAAAGAAGAAAAACTAAAAGGAACATTTGACATATGAAGAACTGTGTATAAATTTGAGAAATTTAACAGTGATGTACCATATTTTGAAGACTTGTATGAAAATGAATAACTGCTTTCTTTCAGAATATGGTTCTGTTCAGAGAATCCATTCATATTATTTTCTACATAGTACAACTCTTTTTAAAATTCTCCCATAATTTGTTATACTCTGACATGAGCATTCCCTATTAAATTTGCCTATCTTCTGTGCCATGCTTCTCTGTTGTTTTGGGTATGTGGAAATCCATTTGCATGCACTTATATATAGAATACAAATTTGGTGGAAAGGATTCTGGGAATCAAACAGCAACATTATTGTTTAAGTGTCTTCTTATCCAAACACACAAATAATTACGTTTAGTAAGTTTCCTAGCTTCTTCAGGCAAATACACCATTAATTTATTAAAAAATTTTGGAATGGCATCAGTTGGAAATAATATCAATGCAGGCAAATAGTGCATTTTTAAACTAAAATTTTGTCATTGCTATATAACATGGCTAATCTACTCAGCTGAATTTTCTGACAAACTTACTGGGTTAAATAGATTTTTTTTTAAAAGACCTTACTGATAACACATTAACATTACTTTTAAAAGCCTTGATCATATCTAATTCCAAAGTTGTCACTATGATTTGAGGATTGAAATAAAAATAGGATAATAGTTCCACATAACATGAGGCAACTATCCTGTAATGGAGATTTTAGAATTCAGGGATTTTGAATTTAGGGATTTAGTTCTTTATAGATTCCAACATGTGTAATCATGATGGGCAAGAGTGTCCTTTAGGATAATGTTCCAAATTCAAAGTAAATATACAGACAAATACAGAATACTATAATGCTGTAATATGATATATAAAATATATTTATTTCTGGCACAGGTATTAAAAGATAAACTAGAAAAAACTATAATTATAATGTTATATTAATGTATACATACTATAAAAATGAAATTGTGACGTCTATAACACAAGGTGGGACAGGAAATTAAAGGTATACTTTTTGTATACAATTTATGTTAAGTTGTTACCAACCAGGGGCGGCGCCTGTGGCTCAAAAGGGTAGGGCGCTGGTCCCATATGCTGGAGGTGGTGGGTTCAAACCCAGCCCCAGCCAAAAAAAACTGCAAAAAAAAAAAAAACTGTTATAATTAAAATATGTTTTACGTAAGCCCCATGGAAACTCCAAATGAAATACTAACTGAAGATTTACAAAAGAAATGTGAAGGAAATTAGGTCACTACAACTAATCAATGAAATATCAAGAAAGATGGAAACAGAGGGGGAAAAAGGAAAATGAACTATAAGATGTACAAAAAATAATAAATAGTCAATAGTAAATCTTTATCTATACTATGCTATCAAAGTATTGTAAAAATTATTTTAAATATAAATAGATCACGCTCTCTCATCAAAACATAGAATGACTGAATGGATAAAAGGCAAGATTCAACTATATGTTGTCTACAGGAAACTCTCTATAGATTTAATAACATGCATAGAGGAAGGGGAGAAGAAAGATGGCTAATTAGAAGCAACTTTTGCCAGAAGCTCCTGTCCAGGAGAAAAATTGGAAACGAAGTAAACTCATAAAAGTCAAAAGTTGGGAGTTGAGCACAGGAAAAGAAATGAAGGTGTGTACTACTATCTTCACTGAGATAAACTGCAAGGCTGAGAAAGAGGAAGAAATACAACAGAGATTGGATATTGAGTGACTTGTCTTAAGGCACATGTTGGATATTGAGTGACTTGTCTTAAGGCACAAGGGGATGGAAGACCACTTCACCCAAAAGAAGAGGCAAGTGAGGTCCCAGTTCTACACCTGAGAAACTTCAACTCTGATTCCAATCCCCATCCTGTCTGGTTCAAAAGTAAACAAATATTCTACCTGCAGTCCTGAGCCAAAGCCCCCCTTGCCCTGCCCACCTGATATAGTTACCTCTGCAGAAGCCAGAGTGTTTGGCAAGTTCTCTGAGAGTCCTCTTTATTGTGTGATCCACTGAACAAAGCAGTGCACCACATGCTCTTAGAGGAAACAGTGGTGCCAAGTTCTAAGTTTGGTACAGGGAAGTGTAGTCTTTCTTGCCTTTCATTGCTGCTTAGGAAGGACCTTTCCCAAACACTCTATAAAGCTCTTGCCTGGTGTCTGTGCCCAGCAACACCTGACATCCCTCTTAACTTGTTTGAATTGGTGTTGCTCATGTTGCAGGAGAAAGTTTAAATGGAGCTCTTGGGGCAGAGCAAGATGGCGAATCAGGAAGACCATCAGGCCAAGGACTCATAGAGCATATGAGAAACAATAGTTAGTTGTGTGGCATTTGGAGAGGAGATTTTGCCTGGAGCCGTGGCTAGGGGTGAGTTGCAAGGTGGCAGGATGCTGGTTGCTGTACATGAACTGGAGCTGTGAGGCGGAGATCTAAAATGCTATACAAGTCTTTCGAGGGCCATTGGTGGTGCCCCAGGCAGCAGCCATGGCCAGCAGCCACAGAGGTGAATGAAGCTTTTGCAGCTTTCATTTGTCAAGGGAAGTGCATTGAGTGGACTGCCTGGAAGAATGAACAAACCCAAACTGTATATAGCAGCTAGATTTGAGGGCTGGCTGGAACAGATTTGGCACTGGTTTGGAAGCAGTAGAGACAGCCAATCTGGGAAGATCCTGGCAGCAAGGGGTCAGCGATTATGGCAAGGTCATGACAAGGTCATGAGGCTAGGCCCCTTACAGGTACATGGCCACTTTAGTTCCACCTGCTAGGATCAGACCTCCAGTCGTGGCAGGCTCAGGGACTCCAGCACCCCACAAGAACTGTTGTCTGAGGACACAGTGAGACCTACCTTTGAAAGATTCTGGAAAGATCTGAATTCCCAAACCAATGGAACCTGAATGCTGATGAGATAATCAGACAATCACGGTAGACAATTAAGTTGGGGTTCTGGTCTATCCCTGGGTTCTAGAGAGAGATTGTAAGCTATGTTGTCCATCCCCTAAAACTACAGTGCCACCTGATGTTCCAGTATATATTGCAACACAAATATATTCCTACTCAAGTCGTACTCTCCTGTCATATCTACATATGCTTTTATGTATATATCTGTATATATATAATTAGTTTTTTCCCATTTATTAAATCACAACTGTGTACATTAATGCGTTTATTGGGTACAATGGGTTGATTTGATATATAGTGTTCAATGCTTCCATCAAACTGATTAACATAACCATCTTGCTTGCTTAATTGTTGTGGTAAGACATTTATACTCTATTCTTAATAGTTTTGAAATGTACCATTGGGTTATGCACATTATGTGAGGTACCACCAAATACTCTCCTCCCATCCTCTCCCCTCCCCTCCACTCTCCCTCCTGTTTACTCTATCTTTTTGAACTATAGTTATGTTTTACCATTAGTATGAATGTATAGGTGATTATATATTGATTTCATAGTAGCATTGATCACACAGGATACTTTCTTTTTTTTTTTTCCATTCATGAGATACTTTACTAAGGACATGTTCCAGCTCTATCCAGATAAAAATAAAAGATGTGAAGTGAAAGATCTCTATAAGGGGAATTATGCAACTTAGAACCAAAATAGCTAAAGATGTTAACAAGTGGAAAAACATACCATGCTCAAGGGTGGGAAGAATCAACATTGCTAATATGTCCATAGAATTAGTTTCTTATTTTGATTATTATTTTCATTTTTTTTCTTGTTGATAATGTTTTCTTTTTCTTTCTTTCTTTTCTTTCTTTTTTTTAGTTGTTCTTTTATTCATTTTTTTTTTAAATTTTTATTAAATGATAGCTGTGTACATTAATGCAAACATGGGGTACAGTGTAGTGTTTTCATATACAATTTGAAGTATTTTCATCAAACTGGTTAACATAGACTTTATGTCATTTACTTAGTTATTGTGTTAAGACATTTATACTCTAGTTTTAGAAAGATTCACTTATACCCTTGTAAGACAGACCATAGAGGTGATCTTTCCAACCACCCTCCCTCCACCCATCTGCCCTTCTCCCCTCTCCTCCCCCATTTGTTATTGCAGTTGCTTATTTTTGGTTGTTTAGAGCTTTTCTGTATTTTGTTTTGATGTGTTTAGTTTCTTGCATACTTATATGGTTGGTTTTTTACTTAAATTCTATTTTTACTTTCATCAAGAATAAAGGCTCCAGGATTTTTAGGTTACAATATTTTTGCCTCATTTATTCCCTCTCTATATTTTACTCCAGTACATTCTCTCTTTGGACAGTGACTCTACTACCTTTCTCATCTCTTCCACAATAATTGGCTGTACAACAGCTAAGATATCCCCTCCTTTTTCTTTGTCTTTCTCCTTTCTTTCTTTACTCCACTTCTATCTCTCTCCTTTATTAAATACAATGGTATTTTTAATTACCTTCATCTATTATTACCTTAATATTATTTCCTTTTTCTTTCTTTCATTTTTTTTTTTTTTGGTTTGGTTTTTGCTGAGCACTTGGAGAACACAGTTGTCATCTGGCAGGTAGGCCACTGTAGTGATCTGGCTAAAGGGATCTAAGAGACCATTCTACCTTTGGCCTTAGGGAGATAGTATGACAAGACTACACTGCAGAATTTTTCTATTTCATTCTCATTCTTACTTAATTTTTCTTTAGTGCTTTCTGTTTTTGCTCTTTTCCTTCCCTTCCTACTTTTGGGAGAGGAAGAGTCTGGTTCTTCTCAGGCTGGTAAGAGCTGCCTGATTACAAGGAACCCTCCAAGTCCAGCCCCCTCAAAATCCTTCAGTTACAAGCATGGCCTTAGCACTTTCCTGATAAACACCATTTCTTCCATCACTCAGCCTCTCTTCCTGACCTTCTTCCCTCTTCTACTCCAAGTTTTTTCCTTCTGTTATTCCTCTTCCATTTTCTCTTTTCTTCTTTTTCTTTTCATTTTCTCTTTCATGCTTTTTAACTCTTGCTTTCCTTCCCCCCTGTTTCTCCCTGCCTTGTCCATACCTTTGGCTCCACATTTTGGCTTCACACCAATAGATCTCTTCATCACATAAACTCTGAGGCAAGGTAATTTGAATCAAAGGAGAAACTAAGAAGTAAAAATGTGCACAAAGAGGTGAAGAAGGAGAAAGGACACATGTGGATGAACCAACAGAAAAATTCAGGCATCATGAAAACCAAAATTGAGCAACTCTGCCAAGAGATGACAAGGCAGCTTTTACATCAGACACATCCTGTAAAGATTTAGTGGATCTGAAAGAAAAGGAATTTAAAATATGGATGATTAAAACAATAAAGGGAATGGATGAGAAAACAGAAGACAGAAACAAAAGTCAGACGAGAGATATGTAGAATATAGAAAAGACATGGAGAGCTTAAGGAAATGAAGGAGACAATTGGGTAATGGAAAAAAGCAGTAGAAAATATCAAAAATAGATTAAATCATGAAGAAGAAAGAACATCATAGTTAGAGAATAAAGTCTTTGAGTTAACACAGGTAGTTATAGAGTCATAAAAAAGGGAGAGAAAGCAGAGCAGGTGCTTAGAGAGCTATGAGACTCCATAAAGCATTCAAACATATGCATAATAGGAATCCCTGAAGGGGAAGAAGATTGTCCCAAAGATATGAAGGCCCTACTGGAGACTATCATAAATGAAAACTTCCCACATTTTACTGAAGATCCTGAAAGAGTTGCTTCAGGTGGATATCAAACCATAGGTCATCTCAACTCTAAAAGAGCCTCTCTAAGACACATTGACACATTGTAATGAACCTGTCCAAAGTCAGTATGAAGGAGAGAATACTTCAAGCAGCTAAGAGTAAGTGTCAATTGACCTACATGGGCAGACCCACTAGGATGACAGCAGACTTTTCAACTGAAAGTTTCCAAGCCAGAAAGGATAGCATGGTTATCCACCTTCAATGTCCTTAAACAAAATGATTTTGAGCCCAGAATCCTGTATCCTGCTAAATTTAGCTTCAAAATTGATGTACAAATCAAATCTTTTACAGATATACAAACAATGAGGAAATTCACCACAACAAGACCAGCTCCACAGGAAATACCTTGACTTCAATACTTTTTTTTTAAAAGACAGTCTCACTTTGTCACCCTCAGTGAAGTTCTGTGGCATCACAGCTCACAGCAACTACAGCTCTTAGGCTTAGGCAATTCTCTTGCCTCAGCCTCCTGAGTAGCTGGGACAATAGGCACTCACCATAATGCTCAGCTATTTTTTTGTTGCAGTTTGTCTGGGGCCAAGTTCAAACCTACCACCCTCAGTATATGGTGCCAGAGCACTACTCATTGAGCCACAGGTGCTA
Organism: Otolemur garnettii; assembly: GCF_000181295.1. Taxonomy (NCBI): domain Eukaryota; kingdom Metazoa; phylum Chordata; class Mammalia; order Primates; family Galagidae; genus Otolemur; species Otolemur garnettii. The sequence goes on from NW_003852570.1 coordinate 1,003,656, forward strand.
CCCTGACCTCAGTACATTGTTATCAATAGAGAACATTACAATAGACCACCACCAAAGTAAACACCTAGAAGCCAAAGGCCAGAGCTTAGCTTCCACAATGGCACAAATGATAAAATTATAAACAAATTATCTCATAATAAGATGAATAGAATTCCACCATATATGTTGATACCCTTAATAAACGTCAATGTACTGAATTTACCACTAAAGAGGAACAGTATGGCTGATTGGATAAAAGAACAGAAGTCATCCATTTGCTGTCTCCAAGAAACACCGAGACCTGAAGGACAAATGAAGATGCAGGGGTAAAAGATGGAAAGCAGTGGTTCAAGCAAATGGAAATCAGAAGAAAGGAGAGGTAACAATCATATTCTCAGATACAAGTGGATTCAAAGCAACCTTAGTGAAGAAAGACAAAGATAGACATTTCATACTGGTCAAAAGAACAATACAAGAACACATCTCAATTATAAATAGTTATGTACCTAATTTAAATGCTTCCAGATTTATGAAACAGACTTTGAGGGGTCTGAGCTATCTGATATCCCATAACACCTTAATAGTTGGGGACGTCAACACCCCTCTGACAGAACTGGACAAATCCTCTAAACAGAAACTAAACAAGGATACAAAGGACTTAAACATGACACTAGAACAAATGAGATTATTAGATATATAGAGAACACACCATCCCAAAGCAAAAGAATGTATTTTTTTAATTCTGATCAGCTTATGGCACATGCTACAAAATAGATCACCTCCTAGGATACAAATCAAACCTCAGAAAAATTAAAGGAATAGAAATTATACCATGTTCCTTATCAGACCACAAGGGTATGAAATTGAAGCTTAACTCCAACAAAAGTGTTCACCCACACACAAAGTTTTAGAATCTAAACAACCTTATGCCAAATGATAGATGGGTTCAGGGCAAGATAAGAAATTGTTAATTTCCTCAAACATAACAAAATGAAGACACAAGTTACCAAAACCTGTGGGATACAGCTAAAGCAGCCCTGAGGGGACACTTTATTGTGCTAGATTCCAAACTTTGAAAAACAGAAATTGAGCACATCTGCACACTCACAAACCATCTTTTGGAACTGGAAAAAGAAGACCAATCTAACCCTAAACCAAGCAGAAGAAAATAAATAACCAAAATTAAAGCAGAGATACATGAAATTTAAATTTTAAAAGAATCATTCAGAAAACTAATGAAACAAAAAAAAATTGATTTTTTGAAAAAGTCAATAAAATAGATCAACCTTTGGCCAGACTAACCAGACACAGAAACAGAAAATTTCTAATAACCTCAATCAGAAATGACAAAGGAGAAATAGTAACAGATGGCACAGAGATACAAGGGATTACCTCTGAATACTACAACAAACTTTATGCCCAGAAATTTGACAATGTGGAGGAAATGGATCAATACCTGGAATCTCACCCTCTCCTTACACTTAATCAAGTAGAAATAGATCTGAACATATCAATTTCAAGCACTGAGATCGAGGGAACAATAAAAATTCTTCCAAGTAGCTCAGTGACTGTAGCATAGTGGTTGTGGTACCAGCCACATACACTGCAGCTGGAAGGTGAAAACCTGGCCTGGGCCAGCTAAACAACAGCTAAAAAACTGCAACAAAATAATATATGGGCATTGTGGCAGATGCCTGTAGTCCAAGCTACTTTGGAGGCTAAGGCAAGAGAATTGCTTAAGCCCAAGAGTTTGTGGTTGCTGTGAACTGTGATGCCAAAGAACTCTACAGCAGGTGACATAGTGAGACTCTGTCTCAAAAAAAAAAAAAAAAAAAAAAAAAATTCCCAACAAAAAAATTTCCTGGTACAGATGGCTTCACATCAATTTTATCAAACCTTCAAAGGGCTTATACACATACAGCAGAAATTATTCAAAAAAAAAAAAAAAAACGAAAAGAAAGGAATCTTCCTCAACACTTTCTATGAAGCAAACATCACCCTAATACCAAAACCAGGAAAAGACCCAACTAAAAAGGAGAATTATAGAGAAATTTCACTAATGAATATAGTTGTAAAAATTCACAATAAAATCCTAGGCAATAGATTACAGATTATCATGAAAAATGTCATACATCACAATCAAGTAGGTTTTATCCCAGGGATGCAAGGCTGATTTAAGATATGCAAGTCCATAAATGTATTCCATCATACCAACAGAAGCAAAAACAAAGATTATATGATCCTCTCAATAGATGCAGAATAAGCATTCAATACAATTCAACATCCTTTTCTAATTAGAACTCTGAAGAATATAGGCATAAGCGGCACATTTATTAAACTGATCAAAGCCATCTATGACAAATCCACAGCTAATATTATACTGAATGGAGTAAAACTGAAAGCTTTTTCACTCAAAACTGGAACAAGACAAGGTTGTCCCCTATGACTGCTACTATTCTACATAGTTCTGGAAGTTCTAGCTAATATAGTCAGGCAAGATAAGATAATAAAGTGAAACCACATGGGGGTAGAGGAAGGGATACTCTTCTTCTTTGCTGAATATATGATCTTATACTTAGAGAACCACAAAAAGTTAACCACAAGATTCCTGGAAGTTATCAAAAAATACAGTAATGTCTCAAAATATACAATCAATGTCCACAAATCAGTAACCTTTTTATTTGACAATAACTGCCAAGATGAGAAGCAAATCAAGGACACAATTGCCTTCACAGTAGGTTCAAAGAAAATTAAATACCTAGGAACATACTGAACAAAGGAGGTGATGGTCCTCTATAAAGAAAACTATATAACCCTAAAAAAAAAAAAGAAAGAAATAGCACAAGGCATTAACAAATGGAAGAATATATCATGCTAATGGCTTAGAAGAATCACCATTGTTATAATGTCTATACTTCCCAAAGCCATTGCCAGATTCAATGCAATCTCCATTAAAATACCAATGTCATACTTTCATTATATGGAAAAAATCTTCATTTTATATAGAACCAGAAAAAAACCCATACAGAGAAGGCAATTCTTAGTAATAAAAACAGGGCCATAGGCATTAGCCTACCAGAGTTTAGGCTGTACTACAAGGCCATAGTGATCAAAACAGCATGGAACTAGCAAAAAAATACAGACATAGACATCTGGAAAAGAATGGAAAACCATAAGAATGAACCAAAATCTTACAGCCACCTCATCTTTGATAACCCAAATAAGAACATTCACTGGGGGAAAGAATCCCTATTCAATAAATCTTGCTGGGAGAACTGGATAACGATGTGTAAATGACTGAAACTGGACCCACACCTTTCTCCACTTACTAAAATTGATTCAAGATGGATAAAAGATCTACATCTAAGGCATTAATCAACAAAAGTCCTTGAAAAAAGTGTGAGGAAAACACTTGAAGCTACCAGTCTAGGGAAAGACTTTATAAAGAAAATTCTCATGGCAATTGCAGCAACAACAGAAATAAACAAATGGAAATTAACGAAACTGAATAGTTTCTGTACAGCTAAGGAGAAAACAACCAAAGCAAATAGACACCATGAAAATGGAAAAAGATAATTGCATATTATGAATCTAACAAAAGCTTGATAACTCGAATCTACAGGGAATTCAAATTAAGCAACAAAAAAACCCAACAATCCTTTATCTCAATGGGCAAGTGAGATAAATAGAACCTTCTCTAAAGAAGACAGATGAATGGCTAACAAGCATATGAAAAAATAGTCATTTTCTCTAATTATCAAAGAAATGATAATCAAACCCATCCTGAGATATCACCTAACCCCAGTGAGAATAACCCATATCACAATGTCTCAAAACTATAGATGCTGGTATGGTCATGGAGAGAAAGAAACACTTCTACACTGCTGATGGGACTGCAAACAGAGAATCCTCAAAGAACATAAACTAGACCTCCCGTTTGATTCTGCAATCTCATTACTGGGCATCTACCCACAAGGGGAAAAAAAAATGATTTTACCATAAGGACATTTGCACTAGACTGGTGCATCCAGTCTAGTGGAAACATACAATTGTGGAAACATCCTAAATGTTCAGCAACCCAGGAATGGATTAACCAGCTGTGGTATATGTATACCATGGAATATTATACAGCCACTAAAAAGGATGGTGACTTTACATCTTTTGTATTAATTTTAATGAGGTTGAAATACATTCTTCTTAGTAAGGCATGACAAGAATGGAGAAGCAAGAACTCAATGTACTCAATTCTGATATGAGGACATTTGATGCTAGTAAATGTTGTGGGGAGTGGAAATAGGGGAGAGAGGGAGGAAAAAAAGGAGGGGTTGTGGTGCCACAGTGTGTGAAGTGTCTCTTGGGGGTTGGACACTTTTAATAGAGTGACTTCACCCAGCAATCACAAGTAGTACAAACTGGCTCTTTGTACCTTCAATGACTCCCTAACAATAAAAATAAATGGAACTCTCAGTAAACACTGTAAGCAAGCAAGGAACAAAGGATCTCTCACCTTTCACCCTCCTCCTTCCTAAAGGAGGAGAGGATGATCCTAAAGGCATTGATATTCTACTCCAAGACACTATGGTGGAGAGTTTTTCAAGTATTTTAAGAGACACATAAGTTCTTCTTCTCTGGCCTTCACTGGGTGGGACTAAAAAATAACTTCTTTTTTTGTTGTTGTTATTGCAGTTTTTGGCTGGGGCTTGGTTTGAACCTGCCACCTCCAGCATATGGGGGTGGTGCCCTACTCCTTGAGCCCCAGGCGCCATCCTGAAAGCTAACTTCTTATTTGACATCTTTGTGTGTGTGTTGGTGATGTGTTTGAACAGTGAGAAGCAAAATAAGTGAGACTGTCCATAAATTCTCTCTTCCCACTATTGCTAGCGGAGGTGACTCTCCAGCTGTTCTAATCTTTATTCAGTGGAGGCTCCAGGAAAATATGGTGACTCCTTTGGATTGAATAGAATACAGTCTGAATCGAGAACAGAACCAGGTTGCAATATCTCGCCAAGCCAATCCTCAAATATTCTTGCTGCAGCCATGAAAGGGAGCTTCATGAGGTTGCAGGGAAAGGGATACAACCACAAGGTTGAGCTCATTTGTGAAGCAATGGTTATCTCTAGTTCTTTAGGTTTTCATATTCGCTGAGAAAGCTCATGGGGAGAATCCAGCAGAAGAATTCTGGCAATGTGGAAAATCAGAACAGATCAATTCTCCCAAGAGATTACAATGATGATATAGCAGAAAATGTTATCCATACAGAAATTGATGAAATGTCAGAAATAGATTCACCATATGGATGCCAATGAATATGATTGGAAATGAGGAGAAGATAGAAATAGAAATTCAAAAATACTACAAGATATTTCTCAAGAAATTAGTGAATTGAAAGAAAAAGTAACCAAGGAAACGGACATAATGGGGAAAGATATAGCAGAGCTTATGGAATTGAAGGAGACATTCAAGGAGTTTCAACACAGAGTAGAGAAACTCAGTAATAGAGTATAGCATGGAAAAAAACAAATTTCAGATAGTGAAGACAAGATTTTTCAGCTATATCATTCCAAGAGATAGAAAAAAAAGAGAACAAAACCATAATATTCCCTAGAGAGGTATGATTATTAGAAAAAGTCAAATATCCAAATTATAGGTATTCATGAAGAAGAAGAAGAAGAGGAAGAAGAGGAAGAAGAAGAAGAAGACGAAGACGAAGACGAAGACGAAGACGAAGACGAAGAAGAAGAAGAAGAAGAAGAAGAAGAAGAAGAAGAAGAAGAAGAAGAAGAAGAAGAAGAAAGTCCTTAGAGCACCGATGACTTCTTGGTGGAGAATTTCCTAAGCACAGAAATTCAGAAAATTGTTTCAAAACTCCAGTATGACTAAATCCAAACAAAGCATTTTCTAGACACATTATAATTAACTTTGCCAAAGTCAATATGAAGGAGAAAATCCATAAAGCAACTCAACATAAGAAAAGTTTTATCTTCAAAGTCAGAAATATCAGGATGACTATAGATCTTTCATATAAACCTTTCAATCTAGAAGAGGATGGTCATTAGCCTTTGGCCTTCTAAACAAAACAATTTTCAGCCTAAGATACTGTACCTTGCTACACTGAGTTTCATTTGTGATAGTGAAATCAAATATTTGACTAGCATGCCAATGTTGAGGAAATTTACAACTAGACTAACTACACATGAAGTACTCAGACTGATAATGGCCAACATGATGGTTGATCACTAAAGTAAACAAACTCAGAAATTAAAGAAGAAAGTCTACTTTCCATAATGGTGCAAGGGATAAAAATAAGTTCTGTATATCCAAAAAATGAGATGGCAAGAACTCCACTATACCTATGATTTCTCTCAATCAAAGTGAATGGCTTGAATTCCCCTTTAAAAGAAGCACAGGATGACTGACAGAAGATGAAAGCTCAAGCCCAATATCTCTTGTCTCCAAGAAACACACCTAACTTCCAAAGATAAAACATGATTCATGGTGAAGGGATGACAAACAAAAATCCAGGTAAATAAAAAGAAGAAAAAAAGAAGGGGTTCTAATCATATTTGCAAATAGTATTGGATTTAAGCCAATAGAAATAAGGAAAGACAAGGATGGACAGTACATACTGGTCAATGGACACACACAGTGTGAAGAGATTTCCATAATAAACATTTACATACCCAATCTAAATGCTCCTGGATACATAAAAGAAACCCTAAATTATCTGAACAATATGCTATCTTCCTCCATTATAATAGTTTGAGATTTTAACATCTTGTTGACAGCAATGGACAGATTTTCTAAGTGTAAACTAAACAAAATAATCATGGACTTAAGCATGGCCCTAGAACAAATGTAACCAATAGACATAAAGAACATTTCATCCTAACAAAATTGAATACACATTCTTCTTATCAGCCCCAAGATCATCCTCCAAAACTGATCGTATCTTAGCACACAGCTCTAACCTCAAAAAAATTCAAAAGAATAGAAAATAATCTTTGTATTTTCTCAGACCATCACAAAATAAAACTTGAACTCAACTCCAACAGAAATCTTCATACTCAAATAAAGCCATGGAAACTAAACAAACTCATGCTGAATTATCTCAGGATCAAAGACAAGATTAAGAGGAATATTATATTTATTGAATAAAATGATAACGTAGCCAGAAGATATAAAAAACTGTGTGTAGAATACTGTATCAACTATTCTAAGAGGCAAATTTATAGTATTAGATGCCTTCAACAAGAAAACAGAAAGACAGCAAGTCAACAATCTAGTGGGACAGCTCATGCAACTGAAAAATGATGAACAATCCAAGCCTAAACTCAGCAGAAGAAAAGAAATAACCAAAATTAGAGCACAATCAAATGAAATTGATCATTTCAAAATCATTCAAAAGATCAGTGAAACAAAAAGTTGATGCTTTGAAAAAATTAAAGTTGATAAACTCTTGGATAGACTAACCAGAAACAAAACAGTAAGATCTCTAATAACTTCAATCAGAAATTATAAAGGGGAAATAACAACTGATATCAAAAAAATAGAAATGATCTGTAATGAGTACTACAAAAAACTCTACATCCAGACTTATGACAATGTAGAGGAAATGGATCAATACCTGGAATCATGCCACTTTCTGAAACTCAACTAGAATGATTAGATATTTTGAATAGATCTATATCAAGCACTAAAATTGCATCAACAATAAAAAATTTTTCAGAAATGAAAATTCCTGGACCAGATGTTCTCACACCAAAATAGTACCAAACCTTAAAAAAAGAAGCAGAACTTATATTTCCTTTCAAAACATAGACAAGGAAGGAACTCTACCCCCCACATTCTATGATGCAAATATCAATCTGGTTCCAAAATCAGGAAAGGACTCAACAACCACAACAACAACAAAAAGAAAACTATAGGCTAATATCATTAATGAATATTTATGCAGAAAAAACCCAGTATGATCCTAGCACACAGAACACAGTGGCACATTAAAGAAATTATATATGAATAGGTTTTATCCAAGGGATGCAAGTTTGTCTCAACATGCCCAAATCCATAAATATGTTTTACTACATAAATAATATCAAAAAAGACCATATAATTCTCTCAATTAATACATAGAAGGCTTTTTGACAATATTCAGCATGCTTTTTAATGAAAAAACTTAAGAAAGTAGGCTTAGGTGGGGACATTTCTTAAACTTATAGAGGCTATCTAAAGCAAACCTTCAGCCAATATCATATTAAATAGAGTAAAACTGAAAGCATTTCCACTCAGAACTGGAACTAGACAAGGATGCCCACTTTTTCTGCTGCTATTCAGGATAGTGTTGGAAGTCCTAGCCATTGAAATCAGGCCAGAGTAGGAAATGAAGTATATTTAAATGCAGACAGAGGTGGTCAAATTTTCACTATTTGTGGATGGCATAATCTTATACACGAAAAACCCCAGGGACTCAACTATGAAGCTTTCAGATGTGATCAAGGAATATAGCAGTGTCTCTGGATACAAAATCAATACCCACAAATCAGCAGCCTTCAATTGTCAAGATGAGAATAAAGTTTAAAACTCTATTTCTTTTTATAGTAGTGCCAAAGAAGATGAAATACCAGGGAATATGTCTGACAAAGGATGTAAAAGGTCTCTATAAACAGAACTATCAAACCCTGATAAAAGAAATAGCAGAAGATGTTTACAAATGGAAGAGCATACCATGCTAATGGCTGGGAAGAACCAACATTATTAAAATGTACAGTCTCCATCCTTTGTTATGTCTGCATAGTATTCCATGGTATGCATATACCACAATTTGCTAATCCATTCATGAGTCAATGGGTACTTGGGCTCCTTCCACGACTTGGCATTATGAATTGGGCTGCAATAAACATTCTGATGCAAATGTCTTTGTTGTAAAATAATTTTTGATTATCTGGGTATTTACCTAGTGGAGGAATTGCAGGATCAAATGGCAGGTCTACTTTTAGTTCCTTGAGTATCCTCCAAACTTCTTTACAAAAAGGCTGTAGTAGTTCGAATTCCCACCATCTTTTATGTTTACATGGATGGAACTGAAATGTATTATTTTTAGTAAAGTATCTCAAGAATAGAAATCAAAGTATCCAATATACTCAGTATTATTATGAAACCAGTATATAATCACCTACACATTCATATGAATGATAAAACACATCTATAGTACAGAAAAAAGGAACAAACAGGAGGGAGAGGGAAGAGGAGGGAAGAGGGTGGGAAGAGGGAGGATATGTGATTGGACCTCACCTACTGTGCACAATGCAATGGTACATTTCAAAACTATTAAGAGTAGAGTATAAATGTCTGATTACAACAAATAAGTAAGTGAGGTGATGGTTATGTTAATAAGTTTGATGCAAGCACTCCACATTGTATATAAAAACAGATTGTTGTACACCATAAATATACACAGTTATGATTTAATAAAAAAGAAAAAAATGTGGAAAAAAAGTCCATACTACCCAAAGCAATATGCACATTTAATGAAATACACCCAAAAGCACCAATGTCATACTTTGAGAAACTTGAAAAAAATAATACTTTGTTTCATGTGAAATCAATAAAAAAAATCAAATAGCCAGTATAATTTTAAGTGTGAGGCATCACATTACCAGACTTCAGATTATACTACAAGTCTATAGTGTTCAAAATAGTACGGCACTGACATAAAAATGGAGATATAGACCTATAGAGTAGAATAGAGAATCTCTCCATATATCACCATTTGATATTTGATAAACCAAACAAAACTATGCACTAGGAGAAGAATCCTTATTTAGTAAATTGTGTTGGGAGAACTGGTTAGTCACATGTAGAAGACAGAAACTGAACACTCATCTCTCACTATTGACAAAAATTGACTATACCTAGAGAAAAGGTTTACATTTAAGATATGAAACAATAAAATACTAGAAGAGTGTGTGAGGGAAAATCTTGACAATAATGGCCTTGGGGAAGACTTTACTATGAACAACCCTCTGTCAATTGCAGGAACACTAAAAACAAGTAAGTGGTATTTGATCAAGATAAAAAGCTTCTGCACAGCTAAAGGCACCACAACAAAAGTAATAAGACAGCTTTTGGAATGGTAGAATGGTTTTTCATGTTACAAATCTGACAAAGGACCAATAAATCTACATAGAACTCAAATTAAGCAACAAGAAAAGAGCAAACAACCCCATTTCTAACCTGGCAAAAGACTTAAACAGAAACTTCTCTGAACATGACAGCCAAATGGCCAATGAACATATGAAAAAATATTCATCATCTTTAATCATCAGAGAAATGCAAATCAAAACCACTCTGAGATTTTACCTTACTCCAGTGAGATTAGCCCATATCACAGTGTCTCAAATCTGCAGATGCTGGCATGGATGTGGAGAAGAAGGCATGAATTCTGCACTGCTGGTGTGATTGCAAACAAATACAAACTTTTTGGAAAGAACTATGGAGAAATCTTAAATAACTAAAAGTCAATCTCCCATTTTATCCCACAATCCCATTACTAGGTATCTATCCAGAAGAACAAAAATCACTTTACCTCAAATCATTTGCACCAGAATGTTTATTGCAGTTTAATTCACAATTGCCAAGTTGTGGAAACAACCAAAATGCTCATAAACTCATTAATGGTTTATCAAACTGTGGTATGTGTCTACCATGGACTACTATTCAGCCATAAGAAAAGATAGAGACCTTACATCCTTTATGTTTACCTGGATGAAGTTGAAACACATTCTTCTTAGCAAAGTATCTAAAGAAAGCAAAAAATATATATCCAATGTACTCAATACTGGTATGAAACCAATGTATATAAAACGATATACCCACTATAATGATAAAACTCAAATATAGTCCAAGAGGAAGGGGAAAGCATGACAAGTGCTGGAGGGAGGTCCATTGGCAGGAGCAAGGAGGACATTAGGCAGAATCTCACCTAATGTGCATCATTTGAGGGTGTTCAGCAAGCCACCTGGGTGAGGGGCTCAGCTACAACTTAAACTTCATTTTATAAGTGAAAACAATATAACATAAAAATCTATACCCTCAGATTAATTTACAATAAGAGAAGATCACACATAGGCTAAAATTAAAAAGATGATAATAGTTATTTAGTGCTAATAATAACAAAAAAAAGAAGGGGTGGTCATGTTTATGTCGTTCAAAATAAGCTTTAAAATATCACAAAAGATACATAAGGACATTATCGAATCATTAAAAAGGTCAATTCATCAGGAAGATATAACAATTCTAAATATATATGCACACAACATCAGAGTACTTAAATATATAAAGGAAACATTGATATATTTAAAATAGAAAATACAATAGTGAATTTTAATTCTATACTTACAACATTGGATAGAACATCCACACAACAGATCACTAAGGAAACAGGAAACCTGAGCAGCACTATACACCAAAAGTACCCAACACATATATACAGAACATTCCCCCTAATAACAGCAGACCAAATGTTTCTGTCAGGTTCACATGAAACATTCTTCAGAATAAATTGATCACATATCAGGTCAAAAGCAAGTCTTAATAAATTAAAAAATATATGTTAAATAAATTTCAGAGCAACAGTGGAATAAAACTAGAAATCAATAGAAGTAAAACTAGAAAACTCACAAATATGTGGAAATAAAATATTACACTATTTAACAATCATTGAGTCAAGGAAGAAAGCAGAGGAAAATCAGGAAATATTTTCCAATGAATGAAAATGAGAATACAGTGTACCAAAACCTATAGAATACAGCAAAAAAAAAAAAAAAAAAAAAAGTACTAGGAGGAAAGTTTATAGTGAGAAACAATAATATTAAAAAACAAAATCTGAATGCAACCTAAAGGAATAATTAAAGGAAAGATAAATAAAGCTCCAAATTAGCAAAAGGAGTAAAATATTAAAGATTAGAGCAGAAATAAGCAAAATAGAGAGTAGAAAAATAACAGAAAAATTAGTTGATTTTTTAAAAAATCGAAAGAACTAAAAAAACTTTAGGTACAGTAAAAAAGAGAGAGAGAATATTCAAATAAGTAAAACCAGAAATGAAAGGGATTACACTGAAATTCATGCCACAGAAATAAAACAAATTGACCTGCTGTAAAAAATTATATGCCAACAAATTGGATAACCTAGAAGAAATAGATAAGTCTCTAAAAATATATAACATTAACACTTAATCATGAAGACAGTGAAAATATGAATACCTGTTACTAGTAAACAGATTGGATCAGGAATCAAAACCCTCCAAGCAGGCCAGGCATGATGTCTCACATCTATAATTCTAACATTCTAGGAGCTCAAGGCAGAAGGATTGCTTAAGGCCAAGAGTTTGAGTTTAACCTATCTCTACAGAAGGAGGGAAGGAAGGAAAGGAGGGAGGCAGGGAGGGAGGAAGGGAGAATTGCTGTGGATAATTGTGTGGACCTGTATTTCCAGATACTTGGGAGACTAAGGCAGGAGGATCTTTTCAGCCAAGGAGTTTGAAGTTACACTGAGCCATGATAACACCACTGCACTCTTGCCTGGCCAGCAAAGCCTGACAAAACAAAACAAAACTTCACAACAAAAGAAGACCAGAACCATGATGGTTTTACTGGTGAACTCCACCAAACACTTAAGGAATGATGAAGGCAAATACTTCTCAAGTTTTTTTATAAACATAAAAGGATAAAACATTGCTAACATTTTATGAAGCCAGTATTGCTCTGACACCAAAGCCAAAGACAAGGAAATTACAAGAAGATGAAACTACAGGCCAATAACTCTGATGAGTATATATGCAAAAATCTTCAATGAAATACTAAAAACTCAAATTCCATAGCACATTAATAAGATCATATACCACGATCAAATGAGATTTATACTCAAGATGCAAATCAATAAATGTGATATACCGTATTAACAGAATGGAGGACAAAAAAAATTATCATCTCAGTAAGTTCAAAGAAAACTTTTAACCAAAGTCAACATTTCTTTCATGGGAGAAACTCAGAAAACTAGGAAGAGAAGGAATTATCACATCATAATAAAGGCCATATATGAAAAACATATATTTGACATTCTATACAACAGTAAAATACCACGAGATTATTATCTAAGACCGAAAACAAAGCAAGAATGTCCATTCTCACCACTCAGATTCAACATAGAACTGGAAATCCTAGCCAGAGGAATTAGGCAAGAAGAATGAATAAAAGAATTCCAAACTGACAAGAAATAAGGGCCAGGAGTGGTGGCTCATGCCTATAACTCTAGTACTTGGGGATGCTGAGATGATTGGATTTCTTGAGCTCAGGAGTTCAAAACGAGCCTGAGCAAAAGCAAGACTCAGTCTCTACTAAAAAGTAAAAAAAAAAAAACTAGCAGTGTTATGGTGGATTCCTGTAGTCTCAGCCATTCAAGAGGCCAAGGCAGGGGGAAACTTTGAACCCAAGGGTCTGAGGTTGCTGTGAGATATGCTGCAATGATATTCTACCCAGGGTGAGTCTCTGTCTCAAAATGAAAAAGGAAGAATTAAAATTACCTCTCTTTGTAGATTACATAATTTTACTGGTATAAAAACTTAAAGTTGTAGTCTATTCTTAATAGTTCTGAAATGTCTTGCCCCAGTAAATAAGTTAGGTGATGGTTGTGTTAATCAATTCGATGTAAGCATTTCACATTGTATATCAAATCAGTACATTGTACCACCTAAAAGCATCAATGTACACAATTATGATTTAATAAAGGACAAAAAATAAAAACAATACTTAAAGTTCTAAAAGGTCTGACAAAGAAGATTGGGAGTTTGCCATCATGTGTTTATGTTGGCAGCACTGAACAATCAACTTGGTAAAGTTTTATAAATTTGGTATGTAACTGTTTCACAGTTGTGTTCATTTCAACATGTGTTGAGTGCCATTGATTATTGTTTTTCAGTGTTTATGTGTATTATTTCAAGAATGTTGGGGCTTGAGTTAGAGGAAAATTCATAAATTTCTTGCTCAACTTGCCAGGATTGGAAGTGAAATTAGGAAAATGTTAGCTCATGTTTATAGAGATAATGCTGTAAAGAAAATTTCAGCATATAAATGAATTAAATGTTTTTCTGAGAGGAGACAGAAAAATGTCACTGACAAATAGAGGTCAGGGTAGCCTATAATGAGAAGAACTTACAAAAACATTGCAAAATTTGTCAAATTGTGTGTAAAAAATGTTGGCTGACTGTGAGAAGCATAGCAGACCAAGTAAACATTGATAGAGAAACAGAAATATCTTAACTAAAAAATTTGGCCAAAACTTCATGGCTCTTTTATCAGTACAATGCACCAGCTCACACAGCACTATATGTGAGAAAGTTTTTAATTAATAAACAATTAACTGTATTGGAATACCTTCTGTACACACCTGATCTGGCCCCCATGACTTTTTTTACCCCCCAAATAATGGAAATATTAAAAGGAAGACATTTTTATGAAATTCTGAACATCAATGATAATAGGCAACAGCTCTGATAGCCACTCCAGACAAAGAGTTCCAAAATTACTTTGAAGGGCAAACTAGCTTCAGTGCATAGCTTCCCAAGCAGAGTACTTTGAAGATGACTGTAGTGATATTCAGCAATGAGTTATGTACACTTTTCTAAGATACTTTTGTGAAATTAATTGTCAGACTTCATACAATAAATCTGTTAGAATTAATAATGAAATCAGTAAAATTGCAGGGCATTAAATAAACATACCAAATCAGTTGTATTTCTACACCAGCATTAAGTAGTCCATAAAGGAAATTTTAAAAAATGCTATTTAAAATAACAAGAAGGGCATCATTTGTGGCTCAATGAGTAGGGCGCCAGCCCCATATGCCAGAGGTGGCAGGTTCAAACACAGCCCCAGCCAAAAACTGCAAAAATAAATGAATAAATGAATAAAAGTAAAATAACAACAAGAAGAATAAAATTATTGGAAATGAATTTAGCCAAGGATCTAAAGGGCTGGCACACTAACAACTCCAAAACATTGCTCAAATAAATTATACATAATAAATGGAAAGTTAACCCATGTTCAAGGATTTGAAGGTTTAGTATTATTAAAATGTTCATACTACCCAAAGGAATCTACAGATTTTATGTAATTCAAATGAAAATCCCCAAATATAGTTGCATAAGTAGAAAAATTCAACCTGAAATTCATATGGAACTTCAAAGCATATAAAAATCTCAAAACAATCTTGAGAAAAAAAGAACAAAGCTTTAAGCATCACACTTTATGATTTCAAAACATATTACAAAGCTACAGTAATAAAAATGGTATTTTCCTGTCATAAAAACAGATATACAAACCAATGGAACAGAATAAAGAGCTCAAAAAAAAAATCAAAAAAACATGGTTATATGGTCAAGTGATTGTCAAAAACAGTGCCAGGAACACACAATGAAGAAAAATAGTATCTGTGGGGAGTTAGGATAGATGAATGTTCATATGTTAAAAAAAAAAAGAGGGGGCTGGCGCCTGTGGCTCAATGGGGTAGGGGGCCAGCCCCATATGCCAGAGATGGCGGGTTCAGGTCCAGCCCTGGCCAAGAACTGCAAAAAATAAAATAAAATAAAATTAATTAATTAAAATAAATAAAAAGGAAGTTGAACTTTTAACTTATATCATACTCCTCCCAAAAAATCAACTGAAAATGGATTAAATATTCAAACATAAGACTTGAATGTATAGAGCTTCTAGAAGAAGACAAAGGGGGAAAGTTTCAAGACATTGGTCTTGACAATGATTTAACAAATATGATACCAAAAGTACCGTGAGTAAAAGGAGAGATAAACAACAAGATTATATCAAATTAAAAAGGTTCTTCATGCCAAAGGAAACAACAGACTAAAAATACAACCTAGTGGTGGGAGAAAATATTTACAAACCCTATATGTGATAATAAGTTAATACCCCAAATACATAAGGATATCCTACACCTTAAGATCAAAAAATAAAATAACTTGATTAAAAAGTTAGCTTCTTTCTCCAAAGAAGACATACAAATGGCCACCAGTTATATGAAACGATGTTTAATATCATTATCAATAAATGAAAATCAAAACCAAATGAGTTATCACCTCAGACCTCTTAGAAAGGCTAATTATCAAGTATGATACAAAACAAAACAAAACAGAAAATATTACATAAATATTGAAGAGGATGTGGAGAAACTGAAATTCTTATGAACTCTTGTTGGCAAGGTATAATCGTTCAGCCACTATGAAAAACATTAAAGAGGTTTCCAGGAACATTGAAAATAGAACTAATGGAGGGGGGAATGGGTGGAGGGAGGGGGATTAGAGGGATCACTTCTGAGGTTCCATCTTACAAGGGTACAAGTGAATCTTTCTAAGAGTAGAATGTGAACGTTTTAAAATAATAACTAAGAAAATGACATGAAGGCTATGTTAAGCAGTTTGATGGAAGTGTTTCGGATTGTGTGTGAAAACCCCACACTGTACCCAAAAAATGCATTAATGTACATAGTTACCATTAAATTAAAAAAAAGGAAATAGAACTAACATATTATACAGCAATGCCACTTCTGGGTACACAAGGGACACTACGAAAATTTTGAGATACAAAGAAATATATAAAATATAAAATCATTTTCATTACTATATTTTCTCAAAATAATCTCCATGGCATTCTTTATACTTTTGCATTCTTTTAAACTATTTTTGAAAACAGTCTTTCCATTCATTTTCTTCAAGTGCTGTAAGCTCATAGCTTCTTCAGGGCTGGAAAACCTTCTTCTGCACATGCAAGTTTTTAAAGTATGAAATAGGAAATAATTGCATGGGGTCAGATCAGGATGGTAGGATAGATGAGTCATAAATTTAATCTCTGTAGATTCCAGAAGCTGAATGGTGACGTTATCTGTGTGGGCAGACACATTGTCATGGGGCCAGATGGTTCCTCACAGTCCTGTTTTTGTCTTCCTTTATTGACACTTACTGAGAATACTCAGTAGGAATGCTGTTGTTTAACACTCAGCAGTGGACCAAATGCCAAACAATCCAGTCTGTAATACTGCTTCAGTGTCTTTAAATGTTACTTGGTTGTTTCTGTAACCCATTTTTTCCACAGTAGCAACATTTTTCTCAGTCATTGTTCTCACCAGTCAAAACTCCTTTCCCCATGTTCAGTAAAGTTTTGCCTCTTATAAATTCTTGAACTACCAAAAAAATGTCATTTTGAAAGGAGTAGGGTCTTGCAAAGCCCATTGCAAACATTTAAATCTTTGGTACTAATTTAACTCATTTTTTTTCTTTTTTATTTTTTGAGATTCATCAAGGGTACAAAGAATTAGGTTACACTGATTGCATTTGTTAGGGAAAATTCCTCTTATAATTGTGTCCTGCCCTCAAGAGGTGTGTCATATGCCATAATCCCTCATCCCTCTTCCTCCTCCCCTCTACCTGCTCCCTCCTTCCCTACCCCTCACCTTGTATAAGATCATTTACTGCCTTCATATTAGAATTGAGTACGTTGAATTCTTGCTTCTCCATTATTGTGATGCTTTGCTAGGAAGACTATATTCCAACTCAATCCAGGTTAATATAAAAGATATATAGTCTCCACTTAAACCACTTTTAAAATAATAGAAAGTCACTGTGCAAAAGTGCTCTCTTTCCAACCTCCTTATCTGATGCTAACATCAATAGATCGAGTAAGTTCAAACTTGCATAGGTGAATCAGAAAGAACACCACTGTCAACTGAATTTATTAGAAGTGAAATAAAGAGCCATAACACATTCTATCTCAAAACCTTTATAATGACCTTCATGTATTGAAAATGTTCTTGGAGCCTCTGATCGGGGACGCAGGGAGAAGGAACTGAAGATGGGATGATTGATTTGAAGGGAGGTTAGGCCTCGCTCTGGTCAGTGACCCGGCCTAACTTTACTGATTATCTTATATACTTTCAAAAATTCAGTAAGAATTTAACACAAATACAAAGAAGTGAAGTAACATTAGGAAGCCACCATTAAGATTACAATTCAGTGTGAAGGCAGAGGAACACATATACAATTGATCTTGTTTAGAGTAAAAGCATAAGGGAGACTGAATGTCTGTTCTTGCTGGCCCAAACCGAAACTAGAGATTATAATGTTAATGAAGGAAGAAGATGAGAACAGAACCCAACGCTGGAGGACAGGAATTCATGCTCCCAGCCACATTCTGGCTGATTCTCCAGAATTCCTAACAAAGAGAAATTCTGCATATTTCTGCATATCTATAGGCAGGTGCAGAAGCTCCATCTTTGAAGAAATCTTTCTCAGAATCAATCTCCTTGGGTAGCACAATGAAGCAAACTGCCATGTCTGAGCATGGGGTGCTTATCTCTACAATGTATCATAAATAGTTGAAATCAAGATCTCCAAGAGACGTCTGCACTTTCATATGCATTGCAGCATTATTTACAAAATAGCCAAGAAATGGAAACAACTGAAGTGTTCCTAGTGAATAAATGGATAAATAAAATGTCTCACCCACACACATACAAGAATATTATTCAGCCTTTAAAATGAAAAAATATCCTTCCATTTGCTACAACATAAATGAACTTGGAGGACATAATGCTAAGTTAAACCATTCAAATGCAAAATAACCAATTCTGAATGAATCTACTGGTATGAGAAATCTAAATTAGTCAAACTCAGTAGCATAGAACAGAATGGTGATAACCAGAGTGAGGGGAGAAATAATTGGGGAATTTTTAGTTGAAGTGTAACTAGTTTCAGTTATGCAAGACTACATATTGTCATTAATATTGTATGGTATATTTAAAATTTTGTGAAGAGGGTAGATCTTATGTTTAATGTTCTTACCATCCAAAAAGAGAGGAAGAAGGAAAATTGTATAGGTGATGGCTAAATTCATGATATTATCTATGGTAATGGTTTCATGATCATTACTTATCATCAAATGCAGAAATATAGATTCAACAAATATGTACAGCTTTTGGGGGGCATGTTGATCATACTGCAACTAAAAAAATTAAAAGTGCAGAATTCATGCTTTTATGTGATTTAAAATTGACACATAATTGAATAGGAAAAACCATAACGTTTATATGTAATTGAATAAGAAAATTAACTAACTATAATCTCTTTTTGAAGAAATTGGTCTTTAAGTTTCTTTATATGTCAAGGTATTTTACCACTTTCTTGGTCAATTTTAGTATTTTACATTTGTAATTAAACAGTTAATTTTTTCTCAAATTTAAAAGTAAAATAAATGACTAAAGAAAATATAGTAAGTAAATAGAATGGAACACTATTTGGTCTTATAAAAGAAGGAAATCTTGCAATATGCAATAACATGGATGAGCCTGGAAAACATTATTCTAAGTGAGATAAGCTAAGCAAGCATGTGATTCCACTTATCTGAAGTATCTAAAGTAATCGAATTTGTCAAATCAGAGAGTAGAATGGTGATCACCAGGAACTTTGAGGAGGGGAAAATTGGGAATTGATGTTCAATAAGTATGAAGTTTCAGTCATGCAAGATGAATGAGTTCTAGAGATCTGCTGTACAACACTATCTTATAATTAAGAATACTGTACTATATACTTAAAAATTTGTTTATTATGTGTCCTTTATATAAAACTATGGATATGTGGTATATACAAAATCTAGACAATGGAAAACCTAAAAGGAAGAATTTCATCACTTAGCACAATTCAAGGGAGACGTGTATTTTTAACATGAGAAAGTGGTCTCTGTTGAAGAGTAGGAACACAAAGACAAAATATTCCAAATTTTTCAAGATGATTCATAACCCTCGTTCAGGTGTTATGCTCACTTATTAACCTACTGGTTTACTAACTCAGATTTTCTAGGAGTCTCTAAATTTAAGAGATGCTATAAAGAGATGAACATAACTATTTTGGTTACTGAAAAATATCCTTAGTTTAAATTAATAGGATATTATCACGATGTATCAATCAGTCTTAGGTTGGTTAGTATCATTCAATCCCAAAGTCCCTGCTCTGGAGAAAATTGGGAACCATATAGGTGCCATGACCTGCAAAATTGAAAACTACACATTTTTAATTACTTTAAGAGGTCTATATAAACACCAAAATTACACTTACATTAATTCAGATACAGCAAGTAGACAATAGCTAGGGTAAGCATTTAGAGACAAGTGGGTTTTTTTGCCCACTTCCTCAAACCACCATAGATATGTTGCCCATTCTACCTCAAGAAAAATTTAAAATACAATTTATAAATTCTATTTTAAAGATAACAGAAAATTCAGATATAAATTATGAAGGTGCTTGAGCACAATAAAAGAGAAGGGAAATGGAACAATACAATAGGAGAAAAAGAATTACAAGGAGATATTTTAGAGTAAAAACTATCTGGAAAGATTATTATACAAACTGGAATCTATATTACAAATAGGATAGGATCATTTTGCAAATCAAGCGGTAGAAAAAGAAGTCTTTATTTCAAATTAGCTCTGATTGCAAGAGCAGATCTTTTACCACAAAATTGCCAACTAAGCATCGGCTTTGCAAGGTTCCCATTGCCAGTGGGACCCTGCAAAGGCTGCATTATTGCATAATCACTAATAGGTTTCTTCATGTTTGTCAACTGCTAAATACCAAACTAGGAATTTATTTTAATCCTAATCTCAACTGTTATTTAAAAAATTGGTCCACTGCAGTCCATCAATTACTAAGCGTTTAAAAAAAAAAAAAAACTTTCTTCCACAATACACATTCATACACATGCTAACCTAAGGGAATTTAATAAATTGGGAGAAAATTTAATGTAATGATTAAAATACTTTCAAAAGATAAGATAGATTATTATTTAAATTAAAAATTTCTGCAGGCCAAAACGTATAGCTAAGTAGACTTGCAGAATTAATAAAAATTACTACCAAAATTACCCCCCTTATCTACAGTGTGTATGACCTCATATAAAGGATAGAATCAGAACATGGGATTTTTCTGTATGCTTTAGAATAAAAGCACTAATAGTTTATTTCTATGCTCACATAGCTGAGGCATAGCTGATGAGAAACCCCCCAAAATGAAAGTCCTCTGAAGTTTTGCACTGGATTTAGAAATCCGGTATTTCCATGGTGTACATATATCACAATTTATTGATCCATTCATGTATCAGTGGGCTCTATGCAGTCATTAAGAAAGATGGAGACTACCTCCTTCATGTTTACATGGATGGAGCAGGAAAATATTCTTCTTAGCAAAGTATCCTAAGAATGGAAGAAAAAGTATCCAGTGTACTCAGCCCTACTATGAAACTAATGTAAAGCTATAACCCAATTTTAGCCCAGGAATATGGGGAGAGGGGAGAGGAAGGGGAGGCGAGGGAGGATAGTGGGTGGAGGGAGGGTGATTGGTGGGATCATGCCTATGGTTTATCCTCTAAGGGTACATGTGAATCTCTCTAAATGTAGAATATAAATGTCTTAACACAATAACTAAGAAAAAGATATGAAGCCTATGTTAACCAGTTGGATGAAAGTATTTCAAATTGTATACAGAAACAGTACACTGTACCCCATGATACTATTAATGTACACTGCTATAATTTAATAAAAACAATTAAAATTAAAGAAATCTGGTATTTCTCAAGAATCTACCATATGTGCCACTTCTTCGGTGCTACAGTGGTCCTGGGTGGCCACTGGAGATCTTTTTTTTTTCTTCCTGTGTAATATAAAGGAAGTGCAGATGTCCTCTATGGAATTGAGTCAGTAATATGGGACAAAGATTCTAGCTCATTAAGGGAGTCATCCAGATAGTAATATTTTCAAACCTCTTACCATGTAGCAAAGTGAGTTCTATCCTAAGGCAGATTTTTGTTCTGTCCTTGATGAATCCCTTGCAGTCATATTAATTCCAGAGTTATCTCAATTTTGTAGAAATATTAATAGTAGCAACATTTTCCAAAGCTAGGTATAATAATAGCAGCAATATTGGCAACAGCAATGACAATGAAACCTTGCATTTATACATTCATATGCTTTTTAAATTAATTTTAAAAATTCTCTCATAGTATCAGCTAACTTGATCTTTACATGAAGATTAAACTGAGAAGTAAGCAGCATCATAATTATTACCCTCATTTAACAGATAAGGAAACTAAATATGAAGTTTCTTTTTCAAAGTAGTACATCAAAGTAATGACAGGGCCATAATATTAGAGGTAGTAGGACCTTAATACACCATGTAGTCCAATTTCTGTATTTTATATATGGTGAAATGGAGATCCAGAAAGGGCATATAAATTACAAGCCTGCCAATTAAGTTTGGAAAAAGTGGCACGTACCTCATTGCTGAATATTACTGTGGTCATCTTCAAAGTACTCCCATATGGAAGCTAAGCACTGATGTCAGCACTTAGTATAGTCTTCAAAGTACTTTTTTGAGGATGAATTTATGAACTTAACTGTGTGACCTTCTGTATTTAAGATTACACAGTAAATTCCTGGATATACCCAGGTTTCTTGACTCCTAGGCTAGAAGCTTTGCCATTAAGCCACATAGTAGACATGTTGGATTCCTAGAAACATCTAATGTTCACCAATATGTGGTTCATCTCTATTTTCAGGTACATAAGGAAATATAGTTCTTCCCTTGTCCACTTCAAGTTAATATCTTTACAAACTAACTCTGGACAGTGAAATTACAGAAGTGACGTGTATCATGGGCAGAACCAAGCATTTAATTGTCATTATATGACTTTCCAGACCTCTTTTTCCCTGCTCTAGAAACTTTGGAAGTACACGATGAAATGTAAACGAGTCTGTAAGTCTGGATACCTGAGAGACTACGTTCAGCAGAGACCAAAGCGACCTTCATGGGGACACGTGGGGTGAATGGGAAAGGGTAGATTTGTTGCTTTAAGTTATTCGGATTTGTGGAATGCTTGTTACCATAACATAAACTAGCTTGTTCTGTGTAACATATTCCCTGCTACTTCCCCATTTATTCAGTCATTTTCTGCATTTTATAGTGGTTGCCCAATTCACATCTTCTCCTCTCAGAATTGGTCCCTACCCACTCATAGGGATGGATCTTCTACTCCACTGGCCCAAGGTAAACATATGACTAATCTGAGCCATTCATATTGTCCATCCCAGGAATTTGGAAGTGGTGATTGCAAAAAGAAGTCAGGATTAGTTTCTGATCTCTGTTCTCTAGGTAGGGGATGACTTGAGAAAACATAAAATTAGGATCTATGAAACAGCCATGTTTAGATATATGCACAACAAGAAAATGAAGTTACCTGGAAAGCTTGATAGGAAGTCAAAATCAGAAGGTGGGACAAAGAAAAAGAGGGTGCAGGAAGAGGAGAAGGAGGAGAGAGAAAAAGAAAGAAAGGAAGGGAGGCACAGACTAAAAATTAGATATGCAGGGAAAAGTAGAGGTGAGAATGTTTGCTAGTGTTCTTAATGATTTTCTATTCTTGATTTCATTACTTCACAAGAATGTGTGTCATGCCTTGGATTTTGCGAACTGTCCCTGTACCTTTATAATACTATACATTTACTGCTTCTGTTCATCTGTAATGAATTTCTGTACCTCACAAACAACATTAACCAAAAAACTGACTGATAGCGCTATGTCCTTTCCATTTAGAATCAAATCTAAAACTTAGTTTACTTATGTGTCATCTATGATTAAACCAATTAAGTGTTGTTAACCAGAATCCGTTGACCCAGGCAAAATAAATATATAGAAAGAGCAAACACATTAGGGGATAACCCTACTTAAGGGGTGAGGAAGAAAAATGGTGAGAACAACTCAGTTTAAAGGACAAGTGAATTCATAAGCAAGTTGTAGCATTATCATACAATTGAATACTACTCAGCAATAAAAACAATTTATTTATACAATGACATGGATAAATTATAAATTCATTTTCCCAAATAAAATAAGCCAAACTTAAAATAACTATAAATTGTATTATTCAATTTATATGATGTTCTGGAGAGAGCAAACAAAGATACAGAGAACAAAGGGTTTCCAAGGACTAGGATGGGAAGTAGGGCTGATTTCAAAGAAACAATACATGAGAATTCAGGGACAAGAGTAATTATGCATTTTTAAGCAACCAAATAGAGTGAATGTGTGTGTGTGTGTGTCCTAGAGTTTCTAGAAATCTAGTTTTTTTTTTTTTTAAATAAGGTTAACTTAAGATTTCCTATTGAAGTTTTTGTACAGTTGACACATATAAAATTAATTTGATTAATTCATTGTCTTCAAGAAGAGAGTATGTCTGAGAACACATATTTATAACTTTCATAGGAACGTTATAATTCAATTATAGCCCAAGAATATGGGGAAAGGGGAGAAGGAGGGGAGGGGAGGGATAGGTGTGGAGAGAGGGTGATTGGTGGGATCACGCCTATGGTTCATCTTATAAGGGTACATATGAATCTTTGTAAATGTAGAATATAAATGTCTTAACATAATAACTAAGAAAATAACATGAAGGCTATGTTAACAAGTTTGATGAAAAATTTTCAAATTGTATACAAAAACAGCACACTGTACCCCATGACTGTATTAATGTACACAGCTATGATTTAATAAAAAGTAATAAATAAAAAAAGAAACAATAATAGGTAAATAACATGGAGCTAAAGAAGTGAGACAGAGAATTAAAGCATCTCCAGGACAAAATGCACTCTGGAAAGCCTATGGAAAATGGTCAACCATCTTCCTAGTCACCCAAATTTTCAGGACAAAAAACAGAAGTCATGAATTGAGACCTCTGTGGCACTAGTCTTACTCAGTGACAAATAGTAAGAGACATACCTAGAAGTGAATCTAAAAATGATGATCAACAAGTAACCTGAGAGTAGCCCTGAAAATGATAGTTTCATGATAAATGTGGGCCTTTAAATAAATTTAACAAATCCCAGTGATCATGGACAAATGACCTATTGGCCTTGCTATCCTCATTTATATGTATAATTAGTATAAAACCTACCTGTTGAGGACAGGAGGCTAGCTTAGATGATCTCAAGATTCATTCTTGCCTAACGTATTTTAAGGCCTTTACTTTATTGAGTGAAAATTGTCTTCAGAACATCAAGTACAGAATTAATTATACAGGACAGATGAAAACTGGTACATATGATAAGAATACTTACAAAAGTATGTTTTAAAGATGTTCTTTGAAGACATAGATTAATTTTCCCAAAGGAGATTTATATTTTCTTGTAAAAAGAATCCTGTTTTTGCTTGGAAAGAACTTGATTAATTATGATTCATGTTTTGAAAACTCCTGAGGAAATCTCTTTTATGTCACTGCAATTTCTTGTATCCTAATATGTCACTAACAATGGTATCTCCAAGATATGGAAAGATGTGTCCTATCATTGCAAATAACGACTTTAAGTGCACACTGGATTAGAATAAGAGACAATCATTAAGCCAAAAGCAGCTTTTTCCCAGTGTGGGCAAGGGAATTGAAGAGAAACTTCTCAGAAGAAGACAGGAATACAGCCTACAGACACATGAAAAAATAATGCTCATCATCCTTAATCATCAAAGAAATGCAAATCAAAAACACTTTGAGATATCATCTAACTCCAGTAAGATTAACCCACATCACAAAATCCCATAACCACAGATGTTGGCATGGATATGAAGAAAAGGGAACACCTCTGCACTGCTAGTGGGAATGTAAACTAACAAATTCCTCTTGGAAAGATGTTTGGAGATCACTTAGAGATCTAAAAATAGACCTGCCATTTGATCCTGCAATTCCTCTACTAGGTATATATTCACAAGGCAAAAAAATTACTTTGTAACAAAGATATTTGCATCAGAATGTTTATTGCAGCCCAATTCATAATTGCTAAGTCATGGAAGAAGCCTAAATGCCCATTGACCCATGAATGGATTAATAAATTGTGGTATATGTACACCATGGAATACTATGCATCCTTTAAAAAGATGGAGACTTTACCTATGTTATGTTTACATGAATGGAACTGGAACATATTCTTCTTAGCAAAGTATCTCAAGAATGGAAGAAAAAGTATCCAATGTACTCAGCCCTACTATGTATCTAATTTATAAGCACCCACACTTCCATATGAAAGGTATAACCCAACTACAGCCCAAGAATAAGAGGAAAGAGGGGAGGACGAGAGGGGATAGGATGAGTGGAGGAAGGGTAATTGGTGGGACCACACCTATGGTGCATTTTACAAGTGCACATGCTAAATCTACTAAGTATAGGATATAAATGTCTTAACACAATAACTAAGAAAATGTGATAAAGGCTATGTTAACCAGTTTAATGAAAGTATTTCAAATTGTATATAAAACCAGTACATTGTACCCCATAAGTGCATTAATGTACACAGCTTTGATTTAATAAAAATTTAAAAAATGTCAAAACATAAATGCAACTTAGTAATACATTCTGAACTACTTTGAAAAGTGTAATGAGCAATATACTTTTATCAGACTTTCTAAGGGTAGATGAAAAATATTTTATTTGTTAAATTCAAAAAACCTAGACATGTACAATATTCTATATTGATAGAAACTGTCTGGGTAGTGCAGAATTTCACATCAGTTAAGCACGGTGATGCTTATCTGGGAGTGGGAGTCATACTAGTAACAAGCTCACCCATCTAGAAAATAGGCAAAAAATTAGAATTAAGGGGAAAAACTATCAAGAATAGAGATATCATCAAATCTTCCAACTTTTCTCAAAGATTAATGGCTTAACATTGTATGAAAAATACAATAGTTAAGTGAAGTTTCCTCATTTATCCAAGTTCTCTGCTTGGCCCTTAATTACAGATGAATATAGAGTTGATTATGGATAAACCCAGTGAGAATCATCTTATGAAAATGAGGAAGAGGACACAGATGCATCATCAAGTGAAATTAGGGAGACCTTTAACCTAGATACACAATTAGGTAAACTACAGAGTCATCTAAGAGATCACAGCATAGGCTCAACACCTGTGGCTCAAGTGACTAAGGCACCAGCCATATACACCTAAGGTGGTGGGTTCGAATCCAGCCTGGGCCCACCAAACAGCAATGATGGCTGCAACAAAAAAAAATTAGCCAGGCATTGTGGCGAGTGCCTGTGGTCCAAGCTACTTGGGAGGCTGAGGCAGGAGACTCACTTGAGCCCAGGAGTTGGAGGTCTGTGAGCTGTGATGCTACAGGACTCTACCCAGGGGGACAGCTTGAGGCCTTTTCTCAAGAAAAAAAGAGATCACAGCACAACGACACTATACAACTTATATAGCTGTTAAAGACCCTGCACAAAACAACATAAAAAGAACTAAATTAATTTTCCACTTACTGATTTATTGAATATAACTCAAGAATTGACTCAATGTATTCAACCTCAGATCTACAAGATGCTCAACATATTGTAGTGCATCAACAGTGAAAACTACACTTAGTAAACTCAGTTTCCTGACTAAACTAGACAG
The DNA here is from genome assembly GCF_000181295.1 of Otolemur garnettii. Lineage (NCBI taxonomy): Eukaryota > Metazoa > Chordata > Mammalia > Primates > Galagidae > Otolemur > Otolemur garnettii. The sequence continues at coordinate 1,031,170 of NW_003852570.1, forward strand.
AATCTTAAATATTTAAAAATCACTAGAGATTCTTGGACTCAGACGTGAATTTTGAAAAACTATCTTAGGCAACTTAATCAACTAGTATTTCCATCCAAGGGCGTGATTCTCTGTTGCAGAATTTTTTTTTTAAATTTTAGAATATTCCATGGATACAAACATTTTACAAGATTTGATCTTATAAATTTTAAGTCAAATTTATAACTGTACCTTTCTACCAAAATGTGCGCTTTGTACCAGATGGGTTTTAAAACCATCTTACTTCCTCCCACCAACTTTATTTCCATTGAGTTTAACCTCCATATGTACATTTAAGTGTTGATTGACTAGTTCCAATATAGTATTGAGTACATATGATATCTGTTTATCCATTCTTGCAAAACCTCACTTAGAAAAAAAGTATCCAATTCCATGTAGCTTGTAACAAAAAATACTACATCACCATTTTCATGGTTGAATAGTACTCCATAGTATACATATACCACATTTTATTAACCCACTCATATATTGATGGGCACTTGAATTGTTTTCACACCTTCACAATTGTAAATTGTGCTGCTATAAACACGATTGTAAGTGTTTTAGTTAGTTAGTTTGTTTGTTTTAAAAACATCTTTTATCCTTTGAGTAAATGCATAGTACTGGGGTTGTGGGATCAAATGACAAGTCCACTTTTAGTTCTTTTAGGTATCTCTATACTACTTTCCATAGAGGTTGTACTGGTTTGTGATCCCACCAAAAGTGTTTAAGCGTTCCTTTCTTCCCCAATCTGTACTAGCACTTATTGTCTTGGGACTTTTGGGAAAGAGCCATTCTAACTCAGGTCAGGTAATATCCCATTGTGATTTTGATCTAAATTTCTCTGATGATTAGAGATGTTGAGTATTTTATCATGTATTGGTTACCCATTAAACTATTTTCAATTCAAACATTCCTTTTCAATGTTTTTACCCACTTTTTTATGCATTCACATATGTATTTATTTTTTATTATTTTAATTAAATGATAGCTGTGTACATTAATGCAATCATGGGGTACAGTGTGGTGTTTTCACATACAATTTGAAATACTTTCATCAAACTGGTTAACATAGTCTTTATGTGATTTTCTTAGTTATTGTGTTAAGATGTTTATATTCT
>NW_003852570.1:1033063-1047956 GCF_000181295.1 Otolemur garnettii
GTTTGAGTTCTCTATGGATTCTGGTTATTAAACCTTTGTCAGAGACATAATCTGCAAATATCTTCTCCCATTCTGAGGGCTGTCTACTTGCTTTACTTACTGTGTTCTTGGATGTGCAGAAGCTTATTAGTTTGATCAGTTCCCAATAGCACACTTTTGATGTTGATTCAATTTCAGCTATTTCTTTTCTTAAAGTTTCATAGTTCTCTTTATAGATATCTTTCACATCCTTTGTTAGGTAAACTCCTAAATATTTCATCTTCTTTGGCACTACTGTGAATGGAATGTAGCCCTTGATTGTTTTTTCAGCTTGGCTGCTGTTGGTATATATAAAGGCTACAGATTTATGAGTGCTGAATTGGTAACCTGATACGCTGCTATATTCCTTGACCACTTCTAAGAATTTTGTAGTTGAATCTCTGGTGTTTTCCAGATATACAATCATATCATCTGCAAAAAGTGAAAGTTTAATCTCTCTGACCCTATAAGGATCCCCTTAATCACCTTTTCCTCCCTAATTGCAAGGGCTAAAACTTCCATTACAATACTAAAGAGCAATGGAGACAATGGGCAACCTTGCCTGGTTCCTGATCTGAGTAGAAATGATTTCAGTTTAACTCCATTCAATACAATATTGGCTGTGGGTTTGCTGTAGATGGTCTCTATCAATTTAAGAAATGGCTCATTTAAGACTATTTTCTTATGTGTTCCGATCATGAAGGGATGCTGGATATTATCAAAAGCTTTTTCTGCATCAATTGCGAGAATCATATGTTCTTTGTTTTTAAATTTGTTTATGTGATGAATTATATTTATAGATTTGAGTATGTTGAACCAGCCTTGAGATCCTGGGATAAAACCCACTTGGTCATGGTGTATAATTTGCTTGATGTGTTGCTGGATTCTGTTTGTCAGGATCTTGTTGAATATTTTCACACCAATATTCATTAGTGATATTGGTCAATAATTTTCTTTTTTTGTTGAGTCTTTTCCTGGTTTAGGTATCACGGTGATGTTTGCTTCATAGAATGTGTTGGGTAGTATTCCGTCTTTTCTATATTTTGGAAAAGGTTGAGTAATATAGTTACTAGTTCCTCTTTGAAGGTTTGGTAGAATTCTGACATAAAGCCATCTGGGCCCAGGCTTTTCTTTATAGGCAGATTTTGTATGGTTGATGATATTTCAGAACTTGATATACGCCTGTTCAACATTTCCACTTCATTCTGGCTAAGTCATTGGACTTAGCATGTCCGGTGGCATGCTTCCGAGTATTGGTCGATTTCCTTCAGATTTTCATATTTCTGGGAATAAAGTTTCTTGTAATATTCGTTAAGGATTTTTTGAATTTCTAAAGGGTCTGTTGTTATTTCATCTTTACCATTTCTGATTGATGAGATTAGAGATTTTACTATTTTTTTTTTTTTGGTTAGGTTTGCCAAAGATTGATCTATTTCATTGATCTTTTCAGAAAACCAACTTTTGGTTTATTGGTCTCTTGTATAATTCTTTTGTTTTCAATTTCATTTAATTCTGCTCTAATTTTGGTTATTTCTTTTCTTCTGCTGGATTTGGGATTGGAATGTTCTTCCATTTCCAGATGCTTGAGATGTCCCATTAAGTTGTTAACTTCTTTTCTTTCCATTCTCTTGAGGAAGACTTGCAATGCTATAAATTTCCCTCTTAGGACTGCCTTTACAGTATCCCATTGGTTCTGATAACTCATGTCTTCATTATTGTTTTGTTCTAAAAATTTGGTAATTTCCTTCTTGATCTCATCTCTAACCCATCTATATCATTCAGTATAAGGATATTCAGCTTCCATGTTTTTATATAAGTCTACAGATTCCTGTTGTTACTGAGTTCAACTTTTATTCCATGATATTCCAAGAAGATGCATGGAATAATTTCTATTCTTTTCAATTTACTGAGGTTAGACTTATGACCTAAGATGTGATTGATTTTGGAGTATGTTCCATGGACTGATGAGAAAAATGTGTATTCAGTTTTGTTAAGATGAAATGTTCTGTAGATGTCTGTTAGGTCCAAAAGTTCAATAGTTAAATTTAAATTTAAAATTTCTTTGCTAAACTTCTTATTGGAGGATCTATCCAACACTGCCAAAGGAGTGTTACAATATCCAACTATGATGGAGCTGAGAGAGATAGAGTTGCTCATGCCTGTTAGAGTATATCTTATAAATTCAGGTACATTCTGGTTTGGTGCATAGATATTGATAATTGAGATCTCATCATACTGAGTATTGCCCTTAACAAATATAAAATGCCCATCCTTATCTTTGCTTACTTTTGTTGGTTTAATCCCTATTGTATCTGTGAATAAAATTGCCACACCTGCTTTTTTCTGCTTTCTATTTGCCTGGAATATAGATGACCATCCATTCACCCTGAATCTATATTTATCTTTTAAAGTAAGATGCGATTCTTGAGTACAACTGATGTCCAGTCTGAATTTCTGTATCCAATTAGCTGATCTGTGCCTCTTTAGAGGACAATTTAAGCCATTCACATTGATTGAAATTATTGGTAAACATGATAAAATTTGGGGTATCGAGTTGCTCAAAAGTCCAGTAGATATTTTTACTCCTTTTGCTACTGTGGAAGTGGGAATTTGATCAAAAGTTTCTGTGTGAGTTTACTTTTTTCATGGAGGATTGCACTGGTCATTATGGAGGATAGGTTTGAGAATTTCCTGGAGAGCTGGTATAGTTATGGCAAATTTCTTCAACATTTGAATGTTGTTGAAGTATTTAATTTCTCCATCATAGTTGAAACTCTGTTTAGCTGGATACAGGATCCTGGGTTGAAAGTTCTTTTGTTTTAGGAGATTAAAAGTCAATGACTATCCTCTTCTAGCCTGAAAGGTTTCAGTGGAGAGATCTGCAGTCATTCTAATACTCTCCCCCTTGTAGGTTATGCTTGTCTTATGTCTAACTGCTTTCAGAATTTTCTCTTTCATCTTAACTTTGGTGAAGTTAATTATGATGTGCCTGGGGGATGTCTTGTTCGGATTGAGTTGTGCTGGGGTTCTGAAACTATCTGCTATCTGAATTTCAGAATCTCTTGACATGTTTGGAAATTTCTCTTTCATAATTTCATGAAAAAGAGCCTCTATGTTTTGTGAAGCAAATTTGTTGCCTTCAGGGATTCCTATAAGGCAAATATTAGTTTTCTTTGAATTATCCTTGAGCTCTCTGAGAGAAAGATCTGTTTTTGCTCTCCATTTCTTTTCATCTTTGAGTGCTTGGGCTCCTTCAAAAGCTTTGTCTTCAATGTCAGAGATCCTTTCTTCTGCCTGTTCCATTCTGTTATCAGGGGAATTCTACTGTATTTTTCAGATCTTATAGGGTTTCAAACTCTTGCCTCAATGTTTCAAAGTATTTTGTCATTTTATCTTTGAAATCATTGAATTCTTGAGACAACCTTTGTAAGATTTCCTGAGACATTTTTTGAATAATTTCTTGAAGTTCTAATTCCCTCCTTTCTTCGATTCTGTTAATCTTATTTGCTATCCAAATTCTGAACCCAATTTCTGACATCTTAACCATCTGTTTATGGATGGGGTCTTCAATTGCATCTGCCCCATTTTTCCTGGGGGGAAGTTGATTTACTCTGATTATTCAAGTTGCCTGAATTTTTTTGCTGATTCCGCCTCATGCTGAATTTCCACCATTTGGAGTCAGTCAGTGGCTGCCACCAGAGAAGGTGCCGGCTTCCTGTATTTGCCCAGAGAGTCAGAGCATGTCTCTCCTTTAGAGCCTCAGGGGTGTGAGCCTTATTGCTCCTGGTGCTGCCACTGCTTTTCTTTGACCCATGGTACCACCGTTCTAGTGTGGTTCCCTCTCAACTGACCATCCTCTTGTAATTCTCAGGGCATTGTCCAGGGATGCTGGGAGCATGTGGCTCTAACAGCATGGGTGCTGGTGGTGGGTAACTCCGCCACAGCCCACGGGGTATGTGAGGGACTAGGAAGCAGTTATGGGTCCACTCAGCTCAGGTGCCTGAAGCAGTGAACTCAGCAGCCACCCACGGGTCTAGCAAGTAGTTCTGTACCCACCTGACCCAGGTGCCAGTAGCCAGAAACTTGGCAGCTGCCTGCGAGGCATGCGGTGGTCTAGCAAGCAGTTCTGGGCCCACCTGGCCTGGGTGCCAGGAGTGGGCAACTCAGTGGCCTCCTGAGGGTCTAGCAAGCTGTTCCAGTCCCTCCTGGCCCCAGTGCTGAGAGCAGAGAACTTGGCAGCCACTCACTGCTCTAACAGGAATTTGTGGGCCTACTCAACCCAGGTGCCAGGAGCGGGAACTTGGCAGCTGCCCATGAGGTGTGCTCAGGTCTAGCAAACAGTTCTGGGCCCACCTGGTCCAAGTGCCAAGACCAGGGAACTCAGCAGCTGCCCGTGGGTCTAACAAGCAATTCTGGACCCACCCAGCCTGGGTGCTAGGAGTGGGGAACTTGGCATCCATCCGTGGGTCTAGCAAGCAGTTCTAGGCCCGCCTGGCCTGGGTGCCAAGAGCAGAGAACTCAGCAGCTGCCCACGGGGCATGCTCAGGTCTAGCAAGCAGTTCTGGGCTCTCCTGGCTCGGGTGCCAGGAGCAAGGAACTCAGTGGCCACCTGCAGGTTTAGCAAGCAGTTGGGCCCACCCTACCCAGGTTCTGGGAGCGGGAAACTTGGTGGCCTCCCACAGGGTGCTCATGGGTCTAGCAAGCAGTTCTGGTTCCACCTGTTTCAGGTGCCTGGAGCTGGGAACTCAGCAGCTGCCCGCAGGTCTAGCAAGAAGTTCTGGACCTGCCCAGCCTGGGTGCTGGGAGCGGGGCACTCAGTGGCTGCCTATGGGTCTAGCAAGCAGTTCTGAGCGTCATGGCCTGCGTACTGGGAATCAGGAACTCTGCGGCCACCCACGGGACTTGCATGGCTCTTGCAGGTCTCAGGCCATGGGAGTGGGGATCACCAGCACCCAGGGAATGTACATGGCTCTAACAGGTCTCTGGCTGCAGGGCCAGGACTAGGCATTTGGTTGTGCAGGGGTGGGGGATGTGTCCTTGCCCTCTCCACTGTCTCTGTAGGTGAGGGGGCAAGGGTGGACTGGAAGTTCAAAATGGCAGTGAAAAACGTTCATTCAGTTTTTCTGCCTGGAGAGAAGAGTGTTCAGAATCTCATCAGGGTCCTTCTAGGGAGTAAACCCCTCCTTCCTGAAGCACTCACATATGGGGTGAGATAATAGGTCCTCAGTTCAGTGTTCGCTTGTAGAAAACTTACAGGAACAGACAAAGAGAAAACAAAGAGAAAAACTCAACTTTCTTGGGGAAGGAGACTGAGACTTTTCCTTTGGGGTGTATTATGTACCTGGAGATTGCTTTCTTGGAGTCTCAACTTGCCTCAGCAGAGGTGTCCTGCAGATGTCACTTCTCTCTCTTGGCTGAGCTCCCAATCTTCAACATTATTGGGTATTTTCTGGACATTATCCTTCCCTCTGGACAGGAGCTTCTGTCTGATGTTGGTGCCTGTCAGCCATCTTACCCCTCCCCCCTTTTGCCCACTTTTTAATGGGATTGTTTGATTTGGGGGAGGCAGTTGTTTGATTTTTTTCTTGCTTATTTGAATGAGTTCTTTGTAGATTCTGGTCATCAACCATTACTCGATGTATATTATGCAAATATTTTCCTTGATTCTTTAGGATATCTGTTGATTGTGCCCTTAGCTGTGAAGACATTTTTTTTTTAATTTGAGAAGATCCTATTCATTTACTTTTGTTGTTGATGTGATTGCTTTTGGAGTTGCCTTCATAAGATCTTTCCAAACCCTGGTATCTATAAGAATTTCTCCAACATATTCTTCTACAATTTCTATAGTTTCATGCTTTAGATTTAAGTCTTTTATCCAACATGAATTAACTTTTGTGAGTGATGATATGTGAAGATAATGTTCCATTCTTTTATATGTGGCTATCGAATTTTCCCAGCACCATTGATTGAATAGGGTGTCTTTTCTCTAATGTATGTTTTTGTCTGATTTTTCACAGATCAGATGGGAACATCACAATGGCCTCATCTCTGGGTTCTCTAGTCTTATCTGTAGGTATGTTTTATGCTAGAACCATGCTATTTTTATTACTAAAGCCTTGTAGTATATCTTGAAGTCTGGTAGTGTGATGCCTCCTGATTTTTTTTTTTTATTATGTAAGTTGCATTAGCTATTCCAGGGCTTTTCTGGTTCCATATGAAATGTAGAGCTATTTTTTTTTCTAGATCTGCAAAATATGATATTTGTCTGCAAGATGGTGAACTAGAGACATCTCCTCATCTACTTGTCTCAGCAAGATCAGGGCAAGGAGAATCCACTCACATATTACTGCATTGTCCCACCCATAAACATCATTGGGAAGGTACAGTGAGACAGCAAGGGAGTCCAGGATCAAAAGAGGTTGGGAACAGAGAAAACAAGCCCAAAAGCAGGTATAAGGGAGTCTGGTCACCCAGGGACAAAGCCTACATGCAAAATCCCTGAGGAATCAAGCCCACAGGAGTCTACCCCACTCTACTCCATAGCTTTCCATTGTGGTAGACTGGGAGCCAGACTGAACTCTGGGAGGGTCTGTCCCTGTGGGAAAGAGCAGTTATAAGAAAAAAAGCAAGAATGGAGATCCAACTGATCTCTGGGGTGCCCACTGAAACTTGTCCTTTGGCAAAGGGCTGGAAACAGGAAAGTCATTTTACTGATTTGTGAACTTGGAAGCTAGTTGGAGCCATGTGGTGTGGGCCTGAGCCAATAAGCAAACTTGAATAGCATAGAGTGGGCAGGTTTGAACCTTGAAACTGCTTGGTGTGAGGTTGTCAGCCAGGGCACATGTGGGAGGGATAGCCTCCAGGGTCCCAGCATGTTACCAGCTCTGACTGCCTGATGGGCATGAGAAAATACTCTTAAGCTGATTCCTGTGGTGACCCAGGTGAGTTCAACAGATCCCATCAATGTCATAGACACTTTTGTGACCTCAGGGATATGTATGGAGGGTAGAGAGAAACTTCTATGAAGTCTGCCATAACCTTCAGGCCCATAACCCTATAAGTGTTGAACACTTGTGAAACCCATCCAGATTAAAATAAAATAAGTCAAGAAAACAAGACCAAATCTCCACATCAACTACATAGTATCTTCCTGCCTCCACCACACACAGTAAAGAAGTCTGTTTTATTTTTCATTTCCTAACTCCAAAGCACCACGTGGTGTCCAGGCAATATGATACATCATAAATATAAATTTTTCCTTTTTGAAACACCACTTGTTTTTAAGGCAATATGTTACAGTGTGTGTGTGTGTGTGTGTATATATATATATATATATACACATATGTATATGTACATATATATACGTAAAATATATATATGTATGTAAAATATATATATATGTGTATATATATATATATAATTAGAGTAATGAGATTTGGGGAAGAAGACTCCAGGCACCCCTGGTTTGTGGGATTTACACACAAACTTTTCTTTAGGGGCACAGGGAGGCTGTGGGATACCCCTGGACCAAAAAGGAAGATGAAAACAGTGAAGAATGGGCAAGCTTTTATGATCAGTCAGAGGCTGGCTGGCCATGGTGGCTGTGGCAGCAGCAGCTACAGCAGTGGTGAGAGTTTGCAGACAGGGAAGGAATTCCCTGCAGTTTTTTTTTTTTTTTTTTTACTTCATAATTTTGGACATGGATATTTGGTTGAGTTACCTTGGGAAACCTTGGGCAAGTGAGCAAGTGACTTTGAACAGAACCCAGAGGCCAGGACTGAGTCACTAGGGCAGAACAGAGCTGCCATTGTTAGGCTGTAGGCTGAGTGCAGCCATAGTGCGAGAGCTACCTTGCAGGCTAAGCCTTGAGAGTCCTAAAGTGAGGCCAGTTCTGGTGCATCTGATAAGTGGGCAGCCACTTCTGGAAAGATCCAAGTGACATACTTTCCTGGTAAAGCCACTGCATAGCCAAGGGACATGATTTGGAAAGATTGGGGCATATCTTAATATTAAGCAGGCTAAGGAGAAATTCAGGCTCTCACTTCTATGGGGTTTGAGGGCAAAGAAGTCAGGAGAGGCTTGTAGTATTATACAACTGTATCTTCATTATTATTAACATCTCATACCCCAGAATATCATCTATTATCCAGAAAGGAAGATATATCTATATAGTTTCTTTCTTATTTCTTTCTTAATTTTTTTATTTTTCCCCATAGATTTTTCTTTTTCTTTTTTCTTCATTTTTCTTGTGAAAATATAATTTTCCACTATTGTCTTCTTTAATAATAAAGACTTCATTTTGCTAGTTTTTCAACCCTTGTTATTTGTTTCTCCCCCAATTTTACCCCATGAGGCTTTTTGTTTGTAGGTAATTTGACTTAAAGTATTTTTTGTTTTTCACCTCTATTTGGTTGAAGTTGTGTCCTGTGCCTGCTCAGGCTGATAAAGAGCTGCAGACATCAAGGAACCCACCTAACCCAGCCCCCCACTAGAGGTTGGGATTTCTGGGGGTGGGTGAAAGTACCCTACTGTACACCACTATTACTCCTGTCTCTCTCTTTCTGTTCTTCTCCTCTTCTTATCAGTTTTCCTTTTCACTCACCTACTTTCCTTTTTCTTTTCTCCTTTTGTACTCTATTGTTGCTATTCATTCTTCTCATACTTAAAGTCCTTTACCAAAAGGACACTTCAACACATTAGATGAAAGATAAGGTAGCTTAAAGAACAAGACAAATTGAAAGCAAAAATAGGGCAAGAAAACAGACAAAAAGAAAACACTCATGAGGAAAAAAATAGCAGAAAAACCTTGGCAACATGAAAATACAGAGCAGAGCAACCCCCCAAGGGATCATGATTTAGCTACTGCAGAGGATCCCACCTATAAAAAATGTTAGAAATGACATAAGAGAAATTTAAAATATGGATGATAACAACAGTGAAGGAAATTGCTGAGAAAGTGGAAAATAACAAAAAGGAAATATAAAAAAAAAAGAATCAAATAAGAGATTAACAACATGAAGAATAGAAAAAGGATATAGCAGGGCTTATTGGAATGGAAGCAGTCAACTGGGGAACTTAAAGATATAGTAGAAAGGATCATTACCAGATTAGATCAAATAGAAGAAATAATCTCAGAGGTAGAGTTTAAAGCTCTTGAACTAACTCAAGCAGTTAAAGAGACAGAAAAAAAAAGAGAGAGAAAGCAGAATGTTCACTGACAGAATTATAGGACTTCATGGAGCATTCAAACATACAAATTATAAGTACCCCAAACCTGGAAGAGGAATGGAAGCCCTTCTAGAGGGTATCATAAAAGAAAATTTCCCAAATATAAACAAAGATTCTGACACACTCCTTTCAGAGATATATTGGACTCCAGATCATCTCAACTGAAACAGAGCTTCTCCAAGTCACATTGTCATGAACTAGTACAAAGTGAAGACAAAAGAGATTCTGCAAACTGCCAGCAGTAAACAGCAATTGACCTATAAGGACAAACCCATAAGGGTGAGTGCTTACTTCTCAAATCAAACTTTTCAAGACAGAAGACACTGGTAAATTACTTTTAATATACTTAAACAAAACAATTTCCAGCCCATAATAGTATATTCTGCTAAGCTATACTTTAAAATTAATGGAGAAATAAAATAATTCACTGATATACAAACATTGAGGAAGTTGACACAATAAGACCAGCTCTACATCAAATACTTAGACCTATTGTGCAGAGTGACCATCACAATGGATCATGAGCAAAGTAAACACCCAGAAAATAAAACACAAAACCTACCTTCCAGAATGATGCAAAGGATAAAACTAAGCAATGGACTTTCACGAAATAAGATGAATAGATCTCCACCAGCCTTATATATTGTCTCAATAAACTTTAATGGCTTGAATTCCCCACTGAAGAGGTGTAGACTGGCTGACTGGGGGAAAAAGCCAGCCATGTGATATCTTCAGGAAACACATCTAGCCTTGAATGAAAAAGTAAAACTCAAGGTTAAGGGATGAAAGACAACTGTTCAGGCAAATAGAAATCAGAAAAAAGGGAGTTGCAATCTTATTTTCAGATACAAGTGGATTTAAAGCAACTAAAGTCAAAAAAGAAAAAAAAGTACACTACAGTACAGTAAGAGGACATTTCAATCCTAAATATTTATGCACCCAACTTAACTGCTCCCAGACTCTTGAAACAGACCTTAATTTGTCTAAGGAAATATGACATCCCATAACACCATAATAACAGGGGACTTTAACATCCCTCTTACAGAGCTGGACATATCCTTAAACAGAAACTAAACAGAAATACAAGCAATTTAAATATGACCCTAGAACAACTGTGCTTAACAGACATATTTAGAACAATTCATCCAAAAGCTAAAGAACAGACATCCTTCTCATTGGCCCATGGAATATTCTACAAAATAGATCATATCCTAAACACAAATTGAATCTTAACAAAACCAAAAGAATTAAAATTTTAACTTTTATCTTCTCAGAGAAAAAGGAAATGAAAGTGAAACTTAACTCCAACAAAAACTGTCATCCCCACACCAAGACATGGAAATAAAACAACCTTATGCTGAATGACAATTTGGTCAAGGAAGAGATTAAAAAAAGTAATCATTAACTTTCTTGTGAATAACAACAATGAAAACACAAACTATCAAAACCTGAGGGACACTCCAAAAACAGTCTTAAGAGAGAAATTTATAGCATTTAGATGCCTACTTATGAAAAACAGAAAGAGGACACATCAATAACCTAATGAATCATCTTAAATAATTGGAAATGAAGAGCAATCCGATCTCAAACTTAGTAGAAGAAAAGAAATAACCAAAATGGAATTTAAAACAAAGTAATCATTCAGAAAATTACCGAAACAAATGTGGTTCTTTGAAAAGATAAATAAAATCAATTAACCATTGGCTAGATTAACCAGAAATAGGAAAGTAAAATTTTTGATAACCTCAACTAGAAGTGAAAAAGAACAAATAACAACTGATGTAACAGAGTAATAAGAGATTATTTCTCACTACAGTGAAAAATTTTATGCCCAGAAATTTGACAATGTGGAGGAAATGGACAAATGCCATGAATGACACCATCTTCCTAGACTTCACCAGGAAGAAATACATCTCTTGAATAGGTCAATCAAGCACTGAGATTTCAGAAACAATAAAAAAAAATTCAAACAAATAAGAGTGTAGGGATGGTGCCTGTGGCTCAAAGGAGTAGGGCATCGGACCCATATACCAGAGGTGGCAGTTTCAAACCTGCCGCTGGCCAAAAACTGCAAAAAAAGTCCAGGACCAGATGGCTTCACATCAGAATTTGATCACATCTTCAAAGGTGAGCTTGTACCTATACTGCAGTACCTATGCCAAAACATTGAGAAGGAAGGAAACTTCCCCAATACATTTTATGAATCAAACATCACCTTGATTCCAAAACCAGGAAAGGACCTAACTACAGAGGAGAACTAACACCAATTTAACTAATGAATATCAGTGCAAAAATACTCAAATAAATTGTAGGTAATAGATTGCAGCTACTAATTTAAAAAAAACATGTACATAGGAGCCAGTCATTCGGAATGTAATTGTAAACAATCACAGTGTCCACAGAGGAGGATTCTAAGACAGCGTCAAACTTTTTAAACTTAATTCTTTATGAAGTATTTCAATTAAGTAAATATTTATTATAAATAAATATTTTATAGGCTCCTAGGTGTTTTGAATACCACCCCTGGATGAAAGCCTCATGGAGCTTAACTGTTGTCACATCATGCACCACACCCTCCTTGGTTTTGGAGCCTATAAAAATAAACAAATTCAAATAACAAATCTCAAAAAATATATACATTATAAAAATACGAATTATACATCACTATCAAAATTATACACAACCCTAAGAAGAAATCGCTTCATCCAAGGGATAATTTAACATAAGCATATCCATACATCTGATATACCATATCAATAGAAGCAAAAACAAAGACCAAATGATCCTCTCAATATGTACAGAAAAAGCATTTGACAAAATTAAACATCCTTTTCTAATAAGAACACTTAAGAAAATAGGCATAGGTGGCATATTTCTTAAGGTGATTGAAGCCATCTATGACAAACCCATAGCTAACATTATACTGAATGATGTAAAACTGAAAGCTTTTCCATTTAAAAGTAGAACCAGAAAAGGATATCGACTGTCACCACTATTATTTCACATAGATCTAGAAGTTCCGGCCAATGCAATCTGGCAAGAGAAGGATATGTTCTTGTCTTGATTTTCTTTAAGGCTGCATAATATTCCCATGGTATACATATACCACAATTTATTAATCCATTCCATGGGTTTATGACAAACCCATAGCTAACATCATACTGAATGATGTAATGCTGAAAGTGTGTGGAAAATTCTTGATGATGTTGGACTTGGAAAAGGTTTTATAACAAAAGTTATAAATGGGGGCAGAGGAGGTCAAACTCTCACTCTTTACTGATGATAACATCGTTTACTTAGAAAATCCCAGAGATACAAGCACAAAACTCCTGGAAGAGATCAGGAAATACCGTAATTTCTCAGGGTATAAAAGCAATGCCTGAAAATCAGTAACCTTTGTATACACCAATAACAGCCAAGTTGAGAAGGAAATCAAGGATACAATTCCCTTCACTGTAGCTTCAAAGAAAATGAAATACTTGGTAATATACATAACAAAAGAGGTGAAAGATCTTTTGAAAGAGAATTATGAAACCCTAGGAAAAGAAATTGCAGAAAACACTAACAAATTGGAAAACATACCATGCTTTTGACTGGGAAGAATCAACATTGTCAAAATGTCTATTTTACCCAAGCAATCTACAGATTAGTGCAATCCCCATTAAAATATCAACCTCATATATTGAAGAACAGAAAAAAATAGTACTTTGTTTTGTATGGAATCAGAAAAAATCACATATAACTAAGTGTATTCTTAGTAATAAAAACAAAGTCAGAGGCATTACCCTACCAGATTTCAGGCTATATTACAAGTCCACAGTAACAAAAATATCATGGTATTGGCATAAGAATAGACACATAGAAATATGGAACAGGATAGAAAACAAAGAGATGAAACCAGTCTCTACTTGCCATTTGATCTTTGATAAAACAAACAAAAGCATAGTGTGGGGAAAAGAATCCCTATTCAAAAAATGGTGCTGGGAGAAGTGGATAACCATGTGTAAAAGACTGAAACTTGGCCAATACCTTTCACTACCTATAACAATTAACTCAAGATGCATAAGAGACTTAAATTTAAGAAACTAAATAATAAAAATCTTAGAAGAAAGTGTGGGGAAAACTCTTGATGATGTTGGACTTGGAAAAGGTTTTATAACAAAGACTTCAGAGGCCATAGTAAGAACAACAAAAATTAGCAAATAGGACTTAATTAAGCCAAATAGCTTCTAAAGACACAACAAGTAGAGTAAAACAATAGCCTTCCAAATGGGAAAAATGTATTTTCAGGGTATCAATCTGACAAATGGTTGAAAACTAGAATCTACAAAGAACTCAAGTTAATCAACAGAAAAAGAGTAAACACTCCTCTGGCCAAAAGATGTGAGCAGAACCTTCTCAGACAAAGAAAGATAAATGGCTAATAAAGATTTGAAAAAAAAAATCAAAACAGCCCTGAAATATGACATTACCCCAGGTAGAATGTAGATGTGGAGAAAAGGGAACACTTCTGCACTGCTGGTGGTAATACAAACTGATGTGTTCCTTTTAGAAAGAAGCTTGGGGAACACTTAGGGAACTGCTGTTCAATCCTGAAATTCAACTACTAGGTGTATATCCAGAAGACCAGAAATCACTTCACAACCAAGATATTTGCACCAGAATGTTAATTATAGCCCAATTCATAATTGCCAAGTCATGGAAGCCGTCCAAGTGCCCATCAACCCATGAATGGATTAATAAATTGTGGTATATGAATACCATGGAATATTATGCAGCATTAAGAAAAGATGGAGACTTTACCTCTTTTATGTGTACATGGATGGAGCTGGAACATATTCTCCTGAGTAAAGTATCTCAAGAAAAGAAGGAAAATTATCCAATGTACTCAGTACTATTATGAAATCAATATATAATCACCCACACTTTCATATGAAAGATAAGACAAAACCATAGTATAGGATGAAGGAATGAAGAGGAGGGGGAAGGAGGAAGGTTGGATGAAGGTAGGTAATCAGTGGGACCTCACATATGGTGCATATTGAAAAAGTACATGTAAAATCTATTAAGAGTAGAGTATAAATGTCTTAACACAATAATTAAGTAAATGAGGTGAAGGCTGTGTTGACCAGTTTGATGTAAGTATTCTAAATTGTATACAAAATCATCACATTGTACTCCACAAAAGCATTAATGTACACAGTTATGATTTAATAAAAATAAGAAAAAAAAAAGAATAGCTCACACCGCAAAGTCTCAAAGCTGCATCTCAAAGATGTTGGCATGGATGTGGAGAGAAGGAAATACTTTTATACTGCTGGTGGGACTACAAAATAATACAACCTTTTTGGAAGGAAGTTTGAAGAATCCTCAAAGAACTCAAACTAGAACTCCCATTTTATCCTGCAATCCAATTCCTAGGCATCTACTTAAAAGAAATACAATAATTTTATCATAAGGACATTTGCTCTAGACTGTTTATTGCGGATCAATTTATAATCGCCTAAAGTGGAAAGAACCTAAATTCCCACCAACCCAGAAATGGATTAACAAGCTGTGGTACATGTATACCATAGAATCCTATTTAGCCATTAAAAAAGATAGAGACTTTACATCTTTTGTATTAACCTAGATGGAGGTGGAACAC